>NC_091208.1:5982192-6102192 GCF_040958095.1 Procambarus clarkii
AGTAAGTCAACAAATTCCTTTGGAGACTTCAGGCTGAAGGCGCAAGGAACATAAGGAGTCAGCAGGCCGTTGAGTCGCTTCGCCAGTCTGTACGTGGGTGTGGGTATCTGGCTAATGATTGGTCGAAGTGGGTTTCCTGGCTTGTGTGTCTTGACATTTCCATACGCATATCCAGGTTTATATTCCCCAATGATCTTTGGCAGGTGGAGTCCGGATTTGTTGGCGTTCACAGTTTCGATCAGTTTGTTGACCTTGGCTTTCAATTCGGCTATAGTGTCATCCGTTACCCTTTGGAACTTAGTTTGGCCAGAGAGTATGAGGTTCATTTTCGCCAGATATTCGTCTTTTTTAAGAATGACATATATTGGCGACTTGTCACCTCTCCTGACAACTATCTCCTTGTTCTCACGAAGGCTTTTAGCAGCCGCTTTGAGCTCGGGGGACAGTATGGTGCTTCTGTAATTGCCTCGATTCTTTCCTCCTTCTGCAATAAGTTCTGCTTGTAAGGTATCTTTGGTAGTGACCTTCTTTTGTGTCTCGAGGTCGAATATGTCGTCCAACAGAATTTCCAACTCTACTTTCCAGGCCATCTCACTCGGTCTGGACATAACGTGACAGTTTATGCCCAGATTTAGGAGAGTGACTTGGTCCTCAGTGAGGTTAATTCCTGCAAGGTTCAGGAAGCCATCTCTTTGTTGTGGAATTGCCATAGGTCCTCCATATAATGTTGTTAGTTTCTTGATAATCCTTGTTTCAGTGCTAAGGTGATGTCTGTCTGTGAGGATGTCGAGGTGTTGTTCAATGCGGGTACGGATACTTTCGTCGATGTTGCTATTTCTCCACTCGTTTGTAGCATGAAGTAGTTGCGTTTTGTTGTCTTTGATTTCATTTTCTGCCTTGTATATCTGATCACGAATCAGATCCTGGCGATATTTTATCGTGAAGGCTTGATTCCTTGCTGCTGGGTCGTGCGCTTTAATATTAGTATATTTTGGTAGCAGTCTTTCCTGTAGACATATATTATTAAATGTGACCGAAAAAGTAAGATTAATAATTCTAACACGAATTTTCTCAATCTTTCGTACATTTTTTTTCACTGTTGAAGGTAATTCAAAAATCAATTCTCCAAAATTCATTTTTATTTCTAGTCTGATGCGGCACTTGAGCGCGTTTCGTAAAACTTATTACATTTTCAAAGACTTTACACATACACAACTGAATATTGTGACGGGATGGTTCACCAGCTCACTTACAATAGTGCTCTTATGCCTGTGGGAGCCAGTACACTTGTTAAGTGCACTTGTTAAGTGGGCGGACTTAAGTTTGGTAACCAGCAACCGAAATTTTTAGTGTTTGGGCTCATGTGAGAGCCCCAGTCATCAGCAGTCCATAAATGGTACCCTGGCCGGGGTGGCATGTCTGTGGACAGTGCCAGAGCTGATAGCATCATCTCATTGTATGGCATGGAGCCAGACAGCTTTGCGCGGGAAACAGCTAAGCCGCCGGCGTGGGTGTGGGGCTCCCGCGCTCGCTCGCTGGCCACTTGAGTCGTCATGGAAACCAGCCGCCATCTTAGTAAACATCTTGAGCCGCCATGTTGGTCGGCCATCTTGGAGCTGCCCTAGGGGCTATGCTACACCGTCGCTGATTGGATGAGAGGGGTAGGCCGCTGTATGCCTTCCTCTCATTGGTTATTTCGAGAAGGACGCGGGGAGAGTCGGTGTGAGCATCATTCTGAACTCAGCCGCCACCTTGTCAAGACGCCACTGTACTCAATTCGGCCAAATTGTAGTATAGGGCGTCGTGGTGGCTGGACTATAACTGCTGATGCTTCCTGCTTCACCTACGACATCGGTCGTCACAGAATCCGGCCGAAGTCGTCGCTTGGAGGGGTTTAAGACATTATTGTATGCAGGGGGTAGAGGTACAGTGATCTGGGATCGGAGGAAATGTGCATACGAGCAGCAACAGACTCGTAGATCCCATACCAGTGTTGATTAGACTTGCTAGTGCTCTGTAGCAGTCGATGGGAACGGGGAAATTCGTGTCAGTGTTAAGGCAATTCCCCATGTTCGAGTGAGACGCCATCATTGTGCGCGTCACCTGGGTATGAACGCTTCACTTCACCGGGGAGTCGAGGGTGCGAACTCAGCCGTGTTGAGTGGGAGGGGTTCGAGTGTGTGCCAATCTTTTCGAATAAATACTACCGCCGCTTACGCCACTTGGAACGAGCCAGCCACCTATAGCGGGGTGCCTGATGTATGGGAATGGTGTGTAAAGCCGGCAGTGTGAATGAGTAAGTACCTATGTGTGTATTTTTGGTGATTAGTAGTCTCTAGAGCTTGAATTCGAGGTCAAGTGTTCCGTCACATTGTCACGCAGCACCTGTTCAGGTGGAGTGAATTGTGGGCGAGGAGATTAATCACCTGTGTTGTCATCTTGTCAGTCCAGAGGGACTTAAGTCTGGTGTACACAGACGTACAGTGTGTGTGTGTGTGTGGGTACACACGGGAACAGGATACATAGATTAGCCAAGGACTGAGAGGATGTCCATGTAATGAATTCTTTTATTTCATTGTGGTAATCATTTTTGATCGTCCGAGGGATGGAGTGATATCATTTCCATGTGTGGTCTTGCAGGTGTGGAATTCCAACACTGAGCGCTCAGGTATGTGTAACGCCAGTGGTTCCTGGCAATGATTATGGTGGAGTGTACCACAGTGTGCTTAATTTCTTGTAGTGTTCCCTGGGCCGTGACAAGTGTGATTTATATAAATATATATTGTGGTTGCAGTATTAATTAACGTAATTTTGGTGAGTTTTGGTGAGTGACGAGACCGTCTAGAGAGACCGCCCCCGCTCTGTCGAGTAACGTAACTCTCGAGTGTTTATCGGCATGCGTGACCGATAAATCACTCACCCATGTGATTTAAGGAGTGTGAGATTCTCCTTAGTGTTCCCAATAACGTTTGATAGCTGTAGGCTACATGTGTCAGCAGTAATTATATATATATATATAATCGTAGTGTCACGGTGCCCAGTGTTATTGTGTTATTTACTGTGAGGTGATTGATATATATTGACCTATGTTCTAGGGGTCATTTGCAGCAGTAAGTAAGTAGGTGTTGTGCAGTATTCTAATATTTGGAAATTAGAGTACTTGCCGTGTGTGTTATTGCAAAAGGGGTTGTTATTTGATGGTGATTGTGGCTAGTGTTGAGCAATCACCGGATGTGATTGCAGTCCAGTAAAACCATTGTGAGGCAGTGTCCTAGAGGGTTCATGTCCTGTAGGTTATTTTACTAGATTCTGCAGTATTGTCATTGCAACCGGATTGTAACGTAAATCACTGTGATTTGTTAGTGTGATTTGTCATTGTCGTGGGGGAACTCGGCTGTAGACGAGTACTTGGATACAAATATATTCTCCTGGTTATCTGGTAGGACATCGAAGTCCAGTATTCAGTGAGGTGATTGCGAGGCAATTAATATAACGTAACCAAGGGAACGCCCATTGCTTTAAGAGAATTTGTTCTTTGACAATTTGAGTAACGTAGAATACGTTTGGGTTAATTTACTTTCCTGTAAGCAGCTACGGTAGTCTCGAGGAGCCTAGCCATCAGCCAGATAAGAATTAGAGTATTGTCTGTCGTAATTAACGGTCAGTGGGCCGGGTAATTGACGTGTTTCAGGAAGTCAAAGTAATTAATCTCGATCCTTGTTTGATCGACTCACACGAAGGCTACATTGTTCCATTAACGTAACGTCGTTATCTGCCCGGAAGTACTGGCATTTGATTGACTCGTGAGAGGAGTAACGTCATTTTAGAATAACGTAAACGTGGGGCTAATTACTGTTATTAGCCGCCTGAATTGGTCTGAGTATGGAAGGCTCAGACGGAATTCAAACTTTAATGTAAATTGCTGAGCCAGTGTGAAAGGTTGCGTATTTTAATTGTTTAATTATTGATCTTGAGGATAGTAATTAATTTTTCTAAAGGTAATCACGAGTGATTACCGTTCTCTTAGCACTTTGGACATTGCAAATCAGAGTTTACCATCGCTGAGTGATTAGTAACCGATTAACGTACGTAAATTAACGTAACTAGTAGAGATTAATCAGCTGTCTGGAAGTACAGGGATTAATGGGATTTTCTCACTGAATGCTCGACGGGTAGAGTGTTGTTTGATTTCCACATTACTAGTGACAGTTGTAAGAGTTGTTAATTTAACGTAAATGTTACCTTGTTATTAACGTAAATGTTATTGTGTTATTAACGAAGATCAATTGTTATTGATTGTTGATCGTCCGTGGGACGGAGTGTTAACGTAAGGATTAATTTGAGGAAGGGTGCTGGAGTTGCCAGTGAACCCATTAGTTATTGTTGTCATTGAAAGACTACTGATTTGATTGCATTGCAACCGCTGTTGCAGGAGTAGACTGCACTGAGGCGTAGAACAGTTAGGAGGTTACTGGAGACGTATTTCAGAACCTACTGTGTCATTTGTTGTAATTGTGATTATAGATCTGTTAGTTCTTGCTTGCTTGTTGATTCCTCTGTGGTCACACTTATGTTCGAGTTAGTTCATTATGCAGTCCGAGGGGCTGGTGTCTAGCTGTTATTGATAGTGTCACAGGAAGGATTTCGAGTAACGTCATTGACATTTCTTTTGTTTTGTTGTAGTGGTTAGTACTTTATTGAATAAACTAAGTTGTTATGGTTAACACTGTCTTTTCGTTACACCCCCACACATTATTATTGTTATGCAAATGTTCTTCGCACTCGACTAATAAAGTTGAGACAAATTTTCTGAGCTTTGGATCAAATATCCGGCACCACACAACAATAAATTATTGTTGTGAGAGCCCGTGACCTACTCGTTAGATTCGCTTCGGCGATTGGCGAAGGTCGGCGGCCTAGTGGGGGGGGATTTCAATTTTCATTGGGGTCTCGGCGTTTGCTCGCGCCTAGTCAATTGTTCATACATGGTCCCAAAGTGAGGAATGAGCTGTTTACTACACTGGTGTGTTAGCTAAGCAAGTCTTTTCTCAGGCGACCTAGTTGAATATCACGACAGGAATAAAGGTTAAAGAATAAAGAAAATTCTTAGAAATTTTCCGAGCTAAAATTCCTTATACCAATTTCAATTTATTCCAAAACTTCTCACAGTTAACTACAAAACTCTCACAAATAGAACTTACATATCTCCGATTTGTTTATATCTACATTTGAGTGAGGTGGATGGGGTGAGGTGGTATTTAATAGGGTATTAATTTCATCAACACAAGACAGAACACGAAACAATGGGTATTGAAATGGAAGTGATTGTAGAAAGCCTATTGGTCCATATTTCTTGATGCTTCTATATTGGAGCGGAGTCTTGAGGTGGGTAGAATATAGTTGTGCATTAATTGGCTGTTGATTGCTGGTGTTGACTTCTTAATGTGCAGTGCCTCGCAAACGTCAAGCCGTCTGCTATCGCTGTATCTATCGATGATTTCTGTGTTGTTTACTAGGATTTCTCTGGCGATGGTTTGGTTGTGGGAAGAGATTATATGTTCCTTAATGGAGCCCTGTTGCTTATGCATCGTTAAACGCCTAGAAAGAGATGTTGTTGTCTTGCCTATATACTGGGTTTTTTGGAGCTTACAGTCCCCAAGTGGGCATTTGAAGGCATAGACGACGTTGGTCTCTTTTAAAGCATTCTGCTTTGTGTCTGGAGAGTTTCTCATGAGTAGGCTGGCCGTTTTTCTGGTTTATAGTAAATCGTCAGTTGTATCCTCTGATTTTTGTCTGTAGGGATAACGTTTCTTTTAACAATATCTTTCAGGACCCTTTCCTCCGTTTTATGAGCTGTGGAAAAAAGTTCCTGTAAAATAGTCTAATAGGGGGTATAGGTGTTGTGTTAGTTGTCTCTTCAGAGGTTGCATGGTGTTTCACTTTCCTTCTTATGATGTCTTCGACGAAACCATTGGAGAAGCCGTTGTTGACTAGGACCTGTCTTACCCTACAGAGTTCTTCGTCGACTTGCTTCCATTCTGAGCTGTGGCTGAGAGCACGGTCGACATATGCGTTAACAACACTCCTCTTGTACCTGTCTGGGCAGTCGCTGTTGGCATTTAGGCACATTCCTATGTTCGTTTCCTTAGTGTAGACTGCAGTGTGGAAACCTCCGCTCTTTTCCATCACTGTTACATCTAGAAAGGGCAGCTTCCCATCCTTTTCCATCTCGTAAGTGAAACGCAGCACGGAACTCTGCTCAAATGCCTCCTTCAGCTCCTGCAGATGTCTGACATCAGGTACCTGTGTAAAAATGTCGTCAACATACCTGCAGTATATGGCCGGTTTCAAGTTCATGTCGACTAAGACTTTTTGCTCAATGGTACCCATGTAGAAGTTTGCAAACAGGACACCTAGGGGAGAACCCATGGCGACCCCATCTACTTGCTTATACATGTGCCCATCCGGGCTCAAGAAGGGTGCCTCTTTAGTACAAGCTTGGAGTAGTTTCCTCAGAATATTTTCTGGTATGTCAAGAGGAGTACAGGCTGGATCACGATACACTCTGTCGGCTATCATCCCGATTGTCTCGTCCACAGGTACGTTGGTAAACAGCGATTCTACGTCCAACGAGGCTCTTATCCCTGTGGCCCGTGTGCTCCGCAGTAAGTCAACAAATTCCTTTGGAGACTTCAGGCTGAAGGCGCAAAGAACATAAGGAGTCAGCAGGCCGTTGAGTCGCTTCGCCAGTCTGTACGTGGCTAGTGGTTATCTGGCTAATGATTGGTCGAAGTGGGTTTCCAGGCTTGTGTGTCTTGACATTTCCATACGCATATCCAGGTTTATATTCCCCAATAATCTTTGGCAGGTGGAGTCCTGATTTCTTGGCGTTCACAGTTTCGATCAGTTTGTTGACCTTTGCTTTCAATTCGGCTGTAGTGTCCTTCGTTACCCTTTGGAATTTAGTTTGGTCAGAGAGTATGAGGTTCATTTTCGCCAGATATTCGTATTTTTTAAGAATGACGTATATTGGCGACTTGTCACCTCTCCTGACAACTATCTCCTTGTTCTCACGAAGGCTTTTAGCTGCCGCTTTGAGCTCGGGGGACAGTATGGTGCTTCTGTAATTGCCTCGATTCATTCCTCCTTCCGCAATAAGTTCTGCTTGTAAGGTATCTTTGGTAGTGACCTTCTTTTGTGTCTCGAGGTCGAATATGTCGTCCAACAGAATTTCCAACTCCACTTTCCGGGCCATCTCACTCGGTCTGGACATAACGTGACAGTTTATGCCCAGATTTAGGAGAGTGACTTGGCCCTCAGTGAGGTTAATTCCTGCAAGGTTCAGGAAGCCTTGGTTCATGGAATTGCCATAGGTCCTCCATATAACGTTGTTAGTTTCTTGATAGCGATACAGTGATCAAATATAAATGCTATTCTCAAACGATTCCTCCCATTTTGCACCCGCAAAACGTAAGATTTTAAGGGTTGCCAAATGTTAATCTTGTTTGATAAGCTGTTCCTAATACAGAGACAATTAAGCAAATCTCAGATGTGTCTGGGTACAAGTGACAGAATGAATAACCCAGCGGGTTTTCTTCCTATTGGGGAGTGTTGTACATGCTGCAATGGCGGTGTGTCCACTCACAAGGTCAGTAGCGTTGCCCAATACTGTCACTATGGTGGTGTGTCCACTCACAGGATGAGTGGGGCTGCCCAATATTGTCACTATGGTGGTGCGTCCACTCACAGGATGAGTGACGCTGCCCAATACTGTCACTATGGTGGTGTATCCACTCATAGGATGAGTGACGCTGCCCAATAAGCTCGCCCCTCGGGGAAAAACTAAAACGGTGTGTTGAGAAGAGTTAGCAAACTTACCAGAAGCTTTGACAAAGTTTAAGTTTATGAGCGAGTTTATTAGGTGTCCCTACTCATCCCGGGAATGGACAGCGCCTTAGTGCATGTACAGAACTCCCTGCAGGTTCGCAGCGGCAGCAACCCCAGCCCTAGACAGATGGAAATGTAAGATTTGTTAATTTCTAAAGAATGTAAGTTAAGATTTGCTAATTTCTAAAGAATGTAAGTTAAGCTTTGTCAATCTTTCTTCATATGATAGGTTTCTAATTTGGAGGATTAACTTTGTCATCCTACGCTGGACGCGTTAATTTATAGCCATTCTATAGAACGGCGACCAAAACTTAACTGCATAAATGATCTTCTTATATACTGGTTCAGGTTCGTTTTAAATAGTGGTTCAGTAACAGGGTTTTTGATTTGTGGAACCAATTACCGCGTAACATAATAGAAGTGGGGTCCCTCGATTGTTTCAAGCGTGAGTTGGTCATGTATATGAGTGGGATTGGGTGGTTATAAATAGAAGCTGCCTCGTATGGGCCAATAGGCCTTCTGCAGTTACCTTGTTCTTATGTTCTTATCTGTGTGCCGGCTGGATAACAATGTCTGGAGCTAAGATTTAGAGTCTGTATGAATGATGACATTATGTAAATTATTCTCACTTGCATAATTTATGGCCAATTTATTCTTTCACGGCATACATTTTCTTTGATTGGGAAAATGTTGTAAGTGGAGTGCCTCAAGGCTCTGTCCTGGGACCTCTGTTGTATATAATATATATAAATGATTTAGATTCAGGTTTGAGTAGCAACATTTGCAAATTTGCCGATGATTCAAAAATTGGTAGGGAAATTAATACGGAAGAAAACTCACTATCACTTCAAGTTGATCTAAATAGGGTTTTGAAATGGTCAAAGGATTGGCAGATGCAGTTTAATGCTGATAAATGGAAAGTTCTGAGACTAGGTACTGATGATAGCTAAACTTTCTAATATGCTGCATTCACCTGAGGTCTATAGAAGAAGAACGAAATCTGATTATGTATTTTGGTTCTACAAGGTAGCCAACTCCATCAAAATATTAAATATGTACCCAACTCACTTAATGATTAATCAACCAATTACTCCATGGGATAACTGGGATTTATCAGTTGATTTTGTAAATGCGCCCAAGAAAGATAGTGTGCACTCTACAGTATTAAAACAGTTAACACTGGAAAGAATCACTGAAAGTAATCAGAGTATGGGTAGCGATGTGTATCAGTGCTATACCGACGGCTGTGTAGAAGAAAGTGGACGATATACCGGATGTGCATGCAATATATTTGAACAATCTTCTCTCGTACATACAGCAATGAAGCGCGTCAATGACTGGGCAAGTACAACTCAAACCGAACTTGCAGGCATATACCTTGCCACTGAATCTTTAAAAGACAAAGGCAGTGGACTTATATACTGTGACTCGCAGAGTGCACTCCTGGCATAGAACGAACATAGTAGTGACATCCAGAAAACAGTCAGTTATATTCGAATGAATGTTTTAGCTGCTAAAGAAAACAAATTTGAAATTAAATTCCTATGGATACCATCATATGTTGGCATCTCAAGGCATGACACTGTTGATATGCTTGCAAAGACAGCCTGCAGAAAACCAATGATAGAAATTGATATGGGTGTTTCATTAGCAGTGACAAAGAGAATACTTAAACAAATATCTAATGAAGATCTCACAGACCTAACAAATTCACAAAGACCGCAAAGTTGTAGCATTAAATATTATGATAGATATCGTTAGGAGACATTCACATATGAGACTAATAGAACAAGAACCCGGCAATGTGATGTTATAGTGGCTAGAATAACCCACTATTTTAATAGGCTAAGAAATTTTTTGGGTCAAATAGATTGGAAAGTCTTGGGTATGGGGTGTGGGCCGGTCTTGGAGCGAGACATGAACCCAGCGATAGGTGACGAACAAGGGGATTTCGATTTGGATTCAATATATAACTTATTTAAGAATATTCTAAACAAAGCACAGGAACATAGTATACCATACAAATTGAATAGATCGAATACTAATGACCCAAAGTGGATAACAAAGAATTTGAAGAACCTTATAAGTAAAAAGAGAGCTTGGTACAAAAGGATTAAAAATGGGGAGGTCACTTTAGAACAGGAATTCGTACAACTGGTTAGAAATGTTAAAAAAGAGATAAGGAAAGCAAAAAGAAACTATGAAGTTTACATAGCAGGGCAAGCAAAGACAAATCCTAAAGGGTTTTTTCAGTTATATCGTACTAAGACTAGGGAAAGGATAGGTCCATTAAAAACTGAGACAGGTCAAATAACAGATAGTGATGAAGAGATGAGTAGTATTTTCAATAAATATTTTGTATCTGTATTTACTAAAGAGGAACTTAACAATATGCCTTCAGCCGAACAAGTCTATGTGGGTGGGGACGAGGACAGGTTGACTAGTTTAGCAGTTACCAGGGAGGATGTTCTTAAACAAATAGTAAAACTCAAACCAAACAAATCCCCAGGGCCGGATGAAGTGTTTGCCAGGGTGCTAAAAGAATGCAAAGAGGAGCTTTGTGACCCACTGTCAACCATATTTAATAAATCAATAGAGTCAGGCAGAGTGCCAGAGTTTTGAAAAGTTGCTAATGTGATACCAGTTTTTAAGAAAGGAGATAGATCACTTGCGTCTAACTATCGACCAATTAGCCTAACGTCTATTGTGGGAAAGTTACTCGAATCTATAATAGCAAATAAAATTCGTCTTCATCTTGAAAAACATAAATTAATAATTGAGTCGCAACATGGTTTTATAAATGGCCGTTCATGTTTAATAAATTTGTTATCTTTTTATTCTAGCATTGTTGATAGTGGTAAGGATTGCGATGTTGTGTACCTTGACTTTAGCAAAGCTTTTGGTACAGTGCCACATGAAAGACTGATTAAAAAGATAGTCTCATGGTATTGGGGGTGCTATATTAAGCTGGATTAGGGCATGGCTATACCAAAGGAAACAGAGAGTTAGTATAAATGGAGTCAAGTCAGAGTGGGAAAATGTTGTAAGTGGGGTGCCTCTGGGCTCTGTCCTGGGACCTCTGTTGTTTATAATATATATAAATGATTTAGATTCAGGTTTGAGTAGCAACATTTGCAAATTTGCCGATGATACGAAAATCGGTAAGGAAATTAATTCGGAGGAGGACTCACTATCACTTCAAGTTGATCTAGATAGGGTTTTTAAATGGTCGAAGGATTGGCAGATGCAGTTTAATGCTGATAAATGTAAAGTTCTGAGGTTAGGTAATGATGATAGGGTTACAAGATACGAGCTAGTTGGTGTCGAGATTGCGAAGTCGAATTGCGAAAGGGATCTGGGAGTTATGATTAGTAAGAATTTAAAACAAAAGGATCAATGCATAAATATTCGTAATAAGGCAAATCGGATAGAGATTTGAGATAGAGTATACCATGATAGATATACCATGAGATAGAGTCTCATGGTATTGGGGGTGCTATATTAAGCTGGATTAGGGCATGGCTATACCAAAGGAAACAGAGAGTTAGTATAAATGGAGTCAAGTCAGAGTGTGAAAATGTTGTAAGTGGGGTGCCTCAGGGCTCTGTCCTGGGACCTCTGTTGTTTATAATATATATAAATGATTTAGATTCAGGTTTGAGTAGCAACATTTGCAAATTTGCCGATGATACGAAAATCGGTAAGGAAATTAATTCGGAGGAGGACTCACTATCACTTCAAGTTGATCTAGATAGGGTTTTTAAATGGTCGAAGGATTGGCAGATGCAGTTTAATGCTGATAAATGTAAAGTTCTGAGGTTAGGTAATGATGATAGGGTTACAAGATACGAGCTAGTTGGTGTCGAGATTGCGAAGTCGAATTGCGAAAGGGATCTGGGAGTTATGATTAGTAAGAATTTAAAACAAAAGGATCAATGCATAAATATTCGTAATAAGGCAAATCGGATAGAGATTTGAGATAGAGTATACCATGATAGATATACCATGAGATAGAGTCTCATGGTATTGGGGGTGCTATATTAAGCTGGATTAGGGCATGGCTATACCAAAGGAAACAGAGAGTTAGTATAAATGGAGTCAAGTCAGAGTGTGAAAATGTTGTAAGTGGGGTGCCTCAGGGCTCTGTCCTGGGACCTCTGTTGTTTATAATATATATAAATGATTTAGATTCAGGTTTGAGTAGCAACATTTGCAAATTTGCCGATGATACGAAAATCGGTAAGGAAATTAATTCGGAGGAGGACTCACTATCACTTCAAGTTGATCTAGATAGGGTTTTTAAATGGTCGAAGGATTGGCAGATGCAGTTTAATGCTGATAAATGTAAAGTTCTGAGGTTAGGTAATGATGATAGGGTTACAAGATACGAGCTAGTTGGTGTCGAGATTGCGAAGTCGAATTGCGAAAGGGATCTGGGAGTTATGATTAGTAAGAATTTAAAACAAAAGGATCAATGCATAAATATTCGTAATAAGGCAAATCGGATAGAGATTTGAGATAGAGTATACCATGATAGATATACCATGAGATAGAGTCTCATGGTATTGGGGGTGCTATATTAAGCTGGATTAGGGCATGGCTATACCAAAGGAAACAGAGAGTTAGTATAAATGGAGTCAAGTCAGAGTGTGAAAATGTTGTAAGTGGGGTGCCTCAGGGCTCTGTCCTGGGACCTCTGTTGTTTATAATATATATAAATGATTTAGATTCAGGTTTGAGTAGCAACATTTGCAAATTTGCCGATGATACGAAAATCGGTAAGGAAATTAATTCGGAGGAGGACTCACTATCACTTCAAGTTGATCTAGATAGGGTTTTTAAATGGTCGAAGGATTGGCAGATGCAGTTTAATGCTGATAAATGTAAAGTTCTGAGGTTAGGTAATGATGATAGGGTTACAAGATACGAGCTAGTTGGTGTCGAGATTGCGAAGTCGAATTGCAAAAGGGATCTGGGAGTTATGATTAGTAAGAATTTAAAACAAAAGGATCAATGCATAAATATTCGTAATAAGGCAAATCGGACACTTGGATTTATTAATCGCAGCGTTAGTAACAAGACACCTGGTGTGGTTCTCAAGCTATATCTTGCTCTAGTTAGGCCCCATTTAGATTATGCAGTTCAGTTTTGGTCGCCATATTATAGAATGGATATAAATTCACTTAAACGTGTCCAGTGTAGGATGACTAAGTTAATTCCCCAAATTAGAAATCTTTCATATGAAGAAAGATTAACAAAGTTTAAGTTGTATTCACTGGAAAGGCGAAGAGTTAGGGGTGACATGATAGAGGTTTACAAGTGGGTGAATGGACATAACAAAGGGGATATTAATAGGGTATTAAAAGTATCAACACAAGACAGAACACGATACAATGGGTATAAATTGGATAAGTTTAGATTTAGGAAAGACTTGGGTAAATACTGGTTCAGTAACAGGGTTGTTGATTTGTGGAACCAATTGCCGCGTAACATTGTGGAGGTGGGGTCCCTCGATTGTTTCAAGCATTGGTTGGATATGTATATGAGTGGGATTGGGTGGTTATAAATAGGAGCTGCCTCGTATGGGCCAATAGGCCTTCTGCAGTTGCCTTTGTTCTTATGTTCTTAATATATATAAATGATTTAGATTTAGATTTAGGGCCTATCAACGGTATAGGTTAAGTAATAATTGTAATTAAAAAGAAATAAGATGCTTATCTTAACATACTAAGAAGGTTAGGTGAGGTCGGTGTTTTCTATGAAGCTTTTCAAGGTAAACTAAAATATTCACAATCAATTAGTATGTCACATGTATGCACTTATTAAATAAGCCAATATTGACTCTAAGCACGTGCGAGAACGGGTTGCATAGGAACATGCAAAAGTCGACTCAGGGCACTTAAAGCTATGGCCTGGAATAGGCATGGGACTCTATTGCCGTACCTAAAATGATTTACACAGCCTATGTGCGCTCCGGCATAAACTATGCCTTACCAGTTTAATGCACCTACTGGTTTTCATATCGCTTTTCACCCAAAGCTATATGAAAAGGCTCGAAAGCATACAAAATTAAGCCCTGGCAATCATTCTTGAAGTTCCAAGAACTGCCTAAACATCTAATCTTCGGGAGGAGTTGTCCCTCCCCATTGTTAAAAGCAGAATGCTAAGCTTGCAATTAAGATAGCCAGAGACCCCCATTGCAATGATATTGTCGAGAATAAACCCTGTTTCCTCCTGTGAGTAGCACAGGAGGAAACAGGAAAAAGCAAACAATGGCAACTCCAGTCAGTCTGCAATCTGGAAGAACACACACCTGCTTGAGCAAGCCCGTGAGCTCCTGCCTGTAGAGAGGTTACCTCCCATCCCTCTGGGATGATGACCCATGTAGGATGATCAATGAGATGTCAATGAAAATCCAACATGATACCACAAGAAATGAGGCACAAATTTCTTGAGGAAATTTATAAAGAAGCCGGAAATGAATTAGATAAAATCTACACTGATGGGTCATCTAATCCTGCCAATGGCAGAGCTGGGGCAGCATACTGAAGAAAAAAAGCACGTATTGAGAACTATGCCTCATCAACGCAAACAGAACTGCCATTATAATGCCGATAAGATTACTTGAAAGATACAATAACGGTACAGTGATCTGCACAGATTCAAAAGCAGTACTACAAAACCTTAATAAAAATCGGGCAGAAAACCTTACGATAGTTGCTGAAATCAAGATAGTTGTGAGAGTACTAACCAATCAGAGAAGGGAGGTAAAATTTCTGTGAATCGGAGACATCTCCCGTCACGCAGGGTGCAGTCGCACCTCCACAGATCTCCAGTATCAGCTCTTGATACTGGTAATGGCTCAAAAGGGCCACCACTTACGGGCAATTCATGCCCGTGCCACCTTTTGGGTGGCTTAACCTTCATCAATCATCATCATCTTCTGTAGATCCCCCTTCCTATGTTGGAATCTGTGGGAATGAACGAGCAGATATGCTGGCTGCTGAAGGTAGCCACATTGAATACATAATACCCAAGATTTCTACAAATTAGAGGTATTATCAGGCAATATCACCATGACAAGGTAACTGAGGAAACGACCGAAGCACAAACCAATGAATCTGTGCTCTGGTACAATTCAATTGCAGCTGGCAATCCTTCTGGAGGAAGAGGAGGTGGCCTCGGGAGAGAATCAGTAATACCAAAAATTAGTCTTGTATACAAATATCCGTGGAGATTCGGGATGGAAACAATAGCTGAGCAGCGGAGTGGCAGAATTTGTGGTGAGAGTGACGAACACTGCCTTGACCACTACCTACTGAGAGAATATGGAACATCTAAGAGACATTAGAAACGTGTAGCATAGTACACGCCACATTGTTTGAGTTAGGAAATGCTATCTTTCAAATGTAAATGCTGTTCTCAAACGATTCCCCCATTTTGCACCCGCAAGACAACGTAAAATTTTAAGGGTTGATAAATGTTAATCTTGTTTGATAAGCTGTTCACTTGAGACAATTAAGCAAGTCTCAGATGTATCTGGGTACAAGTGACAATGAATAACCCAGCGGGTTTTCTTCCTATTGGGGAGTGTTGTACATGCTGCTATGGCGGTGTGTCCACTCACAGGGTCAGTAGTGTTGCCCAATACTGTCACTATATACAATACAGGTAATAAAAGTATGTGTTTGTGGGAGAAAGGAATTGGCAAAACGATCAGGGAAAGAGAAGGTCCGCAAAATAACAATTCACTTAGGGTATATTACACTAACAGTAGAAGTCTAAGAAATAAAATTAACGAATTAAATGCTCTTGTCTGCACAGAAAAAATAGATATTATTGCACTTACCGAAACGTGGATGAATGTAGAAAATAGAGAACTATTAGCTGAATATCAAATATATGGATTTAAACTATTTCACACAGATAGATATATTAGACGAGGAGGTGGAGTAGCCATATATGTTAGGGACAATTTGAAATGTAGTCTCAAAGAGGGAATCAAAACAGAGCCACACACAGAAACTATTTGGATTGAATTAAACGAAAAAGCTAATAATATTATAATAGGAGTAATATATAGGCCACCAAATTTAGACAGAATGGAAGCAAAGCATCTATGGGATGAAATATCTAGAGCATCTAGATCTAACAGTATTTATGTCATGGGTGACTTTAATTTTAGCGGAATAAACTGGTTGAACAAAACAGGGAATAGTGAAGCAGAAGATTTTCTAGAATTAATTGACGATTGCTTTCTTACGCAACACATTAAGGAACCAACACGGGAAAATAATATTTTATATTTAGTGTTAACTAACAGGGAAACGCAAATTAATGACATCGAAATAGGGAGTGAGCTAGGGAGCAGTGATCACAAAGAAATCAGATTTAGCATAGAATGGAATAGACCAGTAGGAGAAAATTCTGTTAAAGTGCCAGATTTTCGAAAAGCTGATTTTAATAGCCTAAGAAATTTTTTGGGTCAAATTGATTGGAAAGGCTTGGGTATGGGGTGTGGGCCGGTCTTGGAGCGAGACATGAACCCAGCGATAGGTGACTTAAATGGGGATTTCGATGTGGATTCAATATATAACTTATTTAAGAATATTCTAAACAAAGCACAGGAACGTAGTATACCATACAAATTGAATAGATCGTATACTAATGACCCAAAGTGGATAACAAAGAATTTGAAGAACCTTATAGGTAAAAAGAGAGCTTGGTACAAAAGGATTAAAAATGGGGAGGTCACTTTAGAACAGGAATTCGTACAACTGGTTAGAAATGTTAAAAAAGAGATAAGGAAAGCAAAAAGAAACTATGAAGTTCGCATAGCAGGGCAAACAAAGACAAATCCTAAAGGGTTTTTTCAGTTATATCGTACTAAGACTAGGGAAAGGATAGGTCCATTAAAAACTGAGACAGGTCAAATAACAGATAGTGATGAAGAGATGAATAGTATTTTGTTCTTAGATGGTGTTGGTTCTTAGATGGTGTTGTGATTGCGAAGTCGGATTGCGAAAGGGATCTGGGAGTTATGATTAGTAAGAATTTAAAACAAAAGGATCAATGCATAAATGTTCGTAATAAGGCAAATCGGACACTTGGATTTATTAATCGCAGCGTTAGTAACAAGACACCTGGTGTGGTTCTCAAGCTATATCTTGCTCTAGTTAGGCCCCATTTAGATTATGCAGTTCAGTTTTGGTCGCCATATTATAGAATGGATATAAATTCACTTGAACGTGTCCAGCGTAGGATGACTAAGTTAATTCCCCAAATTAGAAATCTTTCATATGAAGAAAGATTAACAAAGCTTAAGTTGCATTCACTGGAAAGGCGAAGAGTTAGGGGTGACATGATAGAGGTTTACAAGTGGATGAATGGACATAACCGGGGGGATATTAATAGGGTATTAAAAGTATCAACACAGGACAGAACACGAAACAATGGATATAAATTGGATAAGTTTAGATTTAGGAAAGACTTGGGTAAATACTGGTTCAGTAACAGGGTTGTTGATTTGTGGAACCAATTGCCGCGTAACATTGTGGAGGTGGGGTCCCTCGATTGTTTCAAGCACGGGTTGGACAAGTATATGAGTGGGATTGGGTGGTTATAGAATAGGAGCTGCCTCGTATGGGCCAATAGGCCTTCTGCAGTTACCTTTGTTCTTATGTTCTTATGTTCTTATGTTCTTAATAAATATTTTGTATCTGTATTTACTAAAGAGGAACTTAACAATATGCCTTCAGCCGAACAAGTCTATGTGGGTGGGGACGAGGACAGGTTGACGAGTTTAGCAGTTACCAGGGAGGATGTTCTTAAACAAATAGTAAAACTCAAACCAAACAAATCCCCAGGGCCGGATGAAGTGTTTGCTAGGGTGCTTAAAGAATGCAAAGAGGAGCTTTGTGACCCACTGTCAACCATATTTAATAAATCAATAGAGTCAGGCAGAGTGCCAGAGTTTTGGAAAGTTGCTAATGTGATACCAGTTTTTAAGAAAGGAGATAGATCACTTGCGTCTAACTATCGACCAATTAGCCTAACGTCTATTGTGGGAAAGTTACTCGAATCTATAATAGCAAATAAAATTCGTCTTCATCTTGAAAAACATAAATTAATAATTGAGTCGCAACATGGTTTTATAAATGGCCGTTCATGTTTAACAAATTTGTTATCTTTTTATTCTAGCATTGTTGAGGCAGTTGATAGTGGTAAGGATTGCGATGTTGTATACCTTGACTTTAGCAAAGCTTTTGATACAGTGCCACATGAAAGACTGATTAAAAAAATAGAGTCTCATGGTATTGGGGGTGCTATATTAAGCTGGATTAGGGCATGGCTATACCAAAGGAAACAGAGAGTTAGTATAAATGGAATCAAGTCAGAGTGGGAAAATGTTGTAAGTGGAGTGCCTCAAGGCTCTGTCCTGGGACCTCTGTTGTTTATAATATATATAAATGATTTAGATTCAGGTTTGAGTAGCAACATTTGCAAATTTGCCGATGATACGAAAATCGGTAGGGAAATTAATTCGGAGGAGGACTCACTATCACTTCAAGTTGATCTAGATAGGGTTTTGAAATGGTCAAAGGATTGGCAGATGCAGTTTAATGCTGATAAATGTAAAGTTCTGAGGTTAGGTAATGATGATAGAGTTACAAGATACGAGCTAGATGGTGTTGTGATTGCGAAGTCGGATTGCGAAAGGGATCTGGGAGTTATGATTAGTAAGAATTTAAAACAAAAGGATCAATGCATAAATGTTCGTAATAAGGCAAATCGGACACTTGGATTTATTAATCGCAGCGTTAGTAACAAGACACCTGGTGTGGTTCTCAAGCTATATCTTGCTCTAGTTAGGCCCCATTTAGATTATGCAGTTCAGTTTTGGTCGCCATATTATAGAATGGATATAAATTCACTTGAACGTGTCCAGCGTAGGATGACTAAGTTAATTCCCCAAATTAGAAATCTTTCATATGAAGAAAGATTAACAAAGCTTAAGTTGCATTCACTGGAAAGGCGAAGAGTTAGGGGTGACATGATAGAGGTTTACAAGTGGATGAATGGACATAACCGGGGGGATATTAATAGGGTATTAAAAGTATCAACACAGGACAGAACACGAAACAATGGATATAAATTGGATAAGTTTAGATTTAGGAAAGACTTGGGTAAATACTGGTTCAGTAACAGGGTTGTTGATTTGTGGAACCAATTGCCGCGTAACATTGTGGAGGTGGGGTCCCTCGATTGTTTCAAGCACGGGTTGGACAAGTATATGAGTGGGATTGGGTGGTTATAGAATAGGAGCTGCCTCGTATGGGCCAATAGGCCTTCTGCAGTTACCTTTGTTCTTATGTTCTTATGTTATGTTCTATGGTGGTGTGTCCACTCACAGGATGAGTGGCGCTGCGCAATGCTGTCACTATGGTGGTGTGTCCACTCACAGGATGAGTAGTGTTGCCCAGTACTGTCACTATGGTGGTGTGTCCACTCACAGGATGAGTGGCGCTGCCCAATGCTGTCACTATGGTGGTGTGTCCACTCACAGGATGAATAGTGTTGCCCAATACTGTCACTATGGTGGTGTGTCCACTCACAGGATGAGTGGCGCTGCCCAATACTGTCACTATGGAGGTGTGTCCACTCACAGGATGAGTGGTGCTGCCCAATACTGTCACTATGGAGGTGTGTCCACTCACAGGATGAGTGGCGCTGCCCAATACTGTCACTATGGTGGTGTGTCCACTCACAGGATGAGCGGCGCTGCCCAATACTGTCACTATGGTGGTGTGTCCACTCACAGGATGAGCGGCGCTGCCCAATACTGTCACTATGGTGGTGTGTCCACTCACAGGATGAGTGGCGCTGCCCAATACTGTCACTATTGTGGTGTGTCCACTCACAGGATGAGTGGCGCTGCCCAATACTGTCACTATTGTGGTGTGTCCACTCACAGGATGAGTGGCGCTGCCCAATACTTTCACTATGGAGGTGTGTCCACTCAAAGGATGAGTGGCGCTGCATAATACTGTCACTATGGTGGTGTGTCCACTCACAGGATGAGTGGCGCTGCCCAATACTGTCACTATGGTGGTGTGTCCACTCACAGGATGAGTGGCGCTGCCCAATACTGTCAATATGGTGGTGTGTCCACTCACAGGATGAGTGGCGCTGCCCAATGCTATCACTATGGTGGTGTGTCCACTCACAGGATGAGTGGCGCTGCCCAATACTGTCACTATGGAGGTGTGTCCACTCACAGGATGAGTGGCGCTGCCCAATACTGTCACTATGGAGGTGTGTCCACTCACAGGATGAGTGGCGCTGCCCAATACTGTCACTATGGTGGTGTGTCCACTCACAGGATGAGCGGCGCTGCCCAATACTGTCACTATGGCGGTGTGTCCACTCACAGGATGAGCGGCGCTGCCCAATACTGTCACTATGGCGGTGTGTCCACTCACAGGATGAGTGGCGCTGCCCAATACTGTCACTATGGTGGTGTGTCCACTCACAGGATGAGTGGCGCTGCCCAATACTGTCACTATGGTGGTGTGTCCACTCACAGGATGAGTGGCGCTGCCCAATACTGTCACTATGGTGGTGTGTCCACTCACAGGATGAGCGGCGCTGCCCAATACTGTCACTATGGCGGAGTGTCCACTCACAGGATGAGTGGCGCTGCCCAATACTGTCACTATGGTGGTGTGTCCACTCACAGGATGAGCGACGCTGCCCAATACTGTCACTATGGCGGTGTGTCCACTCACAGGATGAGCGACGCTGCCCAATATTGTCACTATGGTGGTGTGTCCACTCACAGGATGAGCGACGCTGCCCAATACTGTCACTATGGCGGTGTGTCCACTCACAGGATGAGCGACGCTGCCCAATATTGTCACTATGGTGGTGTGTCCACTCACAGGATGAGCGACGCTGCCCAATACTGTCACTATGGCGGTGTGTCCACTCACAGGATGAGCGACGCTGCCCAATATTGTCACTATGGTGGTGTGTCCACTCACAGGATGAGCGACGCTGCCCAATACTGTCACTATGGCGGTGTGTCCACTCACAGGATGAGCGACGCTGCCCAATATTGTCACTATGTGTTGTGACAATAGTGACACCTCTTCTCCTGGTGTGTCCACTCACAGGATGAGCGACGCTGCCCAATACTGTCACTATTGTGGTGTGTCCACTCACAGGATGAGTGACGCTGCCCAATAAGCTCGCCCCTCGGGGAAAAATTAAAACGGTGTGTTGTGAAGAGTTAGCAAACTTACCAGAAGCTTTGACAAAGTTTAAGTATCGCACTGGGGGAGCGAGTTTATTAGATAACGCTACTCATCCCGGGAATGGACACCACCATAGTGCATGTACAGAACTCCCTGCAGGTTCGCAGCGGCAGCAACCCCAGCCCTAGACAGATGCAAATGTAAGAGGTCGTGTTTATTTCTAAAGAATGTAATTTAAGCTTTGTCAATCTTTCTTCATATGATAGGTTTCTAATTTAGGGGATTAACTTTGTCATCCTACGCTGGACGCGTTCTAGCGAATTTATAGCCATTCTATAGAACGGCGACCAAAACTTAAATGCATAAATGATCTTCTTAAATACTGGTTCAGATTCGTTTTAAATAGTGATTCAGTTACAGGGTTTTTGATTTGTGGAACCAATTACCGCGTAACATAATAGAAGTGGGGTCCCTCGATTGTTTCAAGCGTGAGTTGGTCATGTATATGAGTGGGATTGGGTGGTTATAAATAGAAGCTGCCTCGTATGGTGCTGCTGCATTCGTCCAAGATGGTGGTGGACGAGTCGACGCTGATCCATCTGCTGCTGGAGTCTCCTTCCGACCCCTTTACACGGCGCCCTCTGGACCACGGCTCCTACAGTCGCCTGCCACACCTCAAAGCTGACATTCTTGCCTGGAGGAACAATGTCGGTCGTAACCCTGATAGTGAAGATTTTGGCAGCGTTGAGGTCAACACGGAAAGTGGCGAAGAGAACCCCAACGGTTGTAGCAGCAGCTGTGACACAAGAACATAAGAACATAAGAACAAAGGTAACTGCAGAAGGCCTATTGGCCCATACGAGGCAGCTCCTATTCTATAACCACCCAATCCCACTCATATACTTGTCCAACCCGTGCTTGAAACAATCGAGGGACCCCACCTCCACAATGTTACGCGGCAATTGGTTCCACAAATCAACAACCCTGTTACTGAACCAGTATTTACCCAAGTCTTTCCTAAATCTAAACTTATCCAATTTATATCCATTGTTTCGTGTTCTGTCCTGTGTTGATACTTTTAATACCCTATTAATATCCCCCCGGTTATGTCCATTCATCCACTTGTAAACCTCTATCATGTCACCCCTAACTCTTCGCCTTTCCAGTGAATGCAACTTAAGCTTTGTTAATCTTTCTTCATATGAAAGATTTCTAATTTGGGGAATTAACTTAGTCATCCTACGCTGGACACGTTCAAGTGAATTTATATCCATTCTATAATATGGCGACCAAAACTGAACTGCATAATCTAAATGGGGCCTAACTAGAGCAAGATATAGCTTGAGAACCACACCAGGTGTCTTGTTACTAACGCTGCGATTAATAAATCCAAGTGTCCGATTTGCCTTATTACGAACATTTATGCATTGATCCTTTTGTTTTAAATTCTTACTAATCATAACTCCCAGATCCCTTTCGCAATCCGACTTCGCAATCACAACACCATCTAGCTCGTATCTTGTAACTCTATCATCATTACCTAACCTCAGAACTTTACATTTATCAGCATTAAACTGCATCTGCCAATCCTTTGACCATTTCAAAACCCTATCTAGATCAACTTGAAGTGATAGTGAGTCCTCCTCCGAATTAATTTCCCTACCGATTTTCGTATCATCGGCAAATTTGCAAATGTTGCTACTCAAACCTGAATCTAAATCATTTATATATATTATAAACAACAGAGGTCCCAGGACAGAGCCTTGAGGCACTCCACTTACAACATTTTCCCACTCTGACTTGATTCCATTTATACTAACTCTCTGTTTCCTTTGGTATAGCCATGCCCTAATCCAGCTTAATATAGCACCCCCAATACCATGAGACTCTATTTTTTTAATCAGTCTTTCATGTGGCACTGTATCAAAAGCTTTGCTAAAGTCAAGGTATACAACATCGCAATCCTTACCACTATCAACTGCCTCAACAATGCTAGAATAAAAAGATAACAAATTTGTTAAACATGAACGGCCATTTATAAAACCATGTTGCGACTCAATTATTAATTTATGTTTTTCAAGATGAAGACGAATTTTATTTGCTATTATAGATTCGAGTAACTTTCCCACAATAGACGTTAGGCTAATTGGTCGATAGTTAGACGCAAGTGATCTATCTCCTTTCTTAAAAACTGGTATCACATTAGCAACTTTCCAAAACTCTGGCACTCTGCCTGACTCTATTGATTTATTAAATATGGTTGACAGTGGGTCACAAAGCTCCTCTTTGCATTCTTTAAGCACCCTAGCAAACACTTCATCCGGCCCTGGGGATTTGTTTGGTTTGAGTTTTACTATTTGTTTAAGAACATCCTCCCTGGTAACTGCTAAACTCGTCAACCTGTCCTCGTCCCCACCCACATAGACTTGTTCGGCTGAAGGCATATTGTTAAGTTCCTCTTTAGTAAATACAGATACAAAATATTTATTAAAAATACTACTCATCTCTTCATCACTATCTGTTATTTGACCTGTCTCAGTTTTTAATGGACCTATCCTTTCCCTAGTCTTAGTACGATATAACTGAAAAAACCCTTTAGGATTTGTCTTTGCTTGCCCTGCTATGCGAACTTCATAGTTCCTTTTTGCTTTCCTTATCTCTTTTTTAACATTTCTAACCAGTTGTACGAATTCCTGTTCTAAAGTGACCTCCCCATTTTTAATCCTTTTGTACCACAACTGGTGACAGTGACACCAGTAGCCACAGCGACAGAACTGGTGGCAGAATCTTCGACGATTGGAAGGGAGACAGTAACAAGGAAGATAAGTTTTGCGAAATGTGTTAATTTCCTTAGATCTTCAATGATTTCTAAAGACACTAAAGCTTCTTAATCTCGTAAATTCTGGCTAAAAATTAATTATCTGGTGGATTTTTTTAAGCAATAACCATTAATTACCTGTTTGTCACTTTTAATCATTACGAACATTGTACAATATTTATTTTCTTAAAAAAAGTGTTCCTACTCATATACATGTCCAACCCACACTTGAAACAATCGAGGTACCCCACCTCAACCACGTTACGCGGCAATTGGTTCCACAAATCAACAACCCTGTTACCGAACCAGTATTTACCCAAGTCTTTCCTAAATCTAAACTTATCCAATTTATACCCATTGTTTCGTGTTCTGTCTTGTGTTGATACTTTTAATACCCTATTAATATCCCCTTTGTTATGTCATTCTCTTGTAAACCTCTATCATGTCACCCCTAACTCTTCGCCTTTCCAGTGAATGCAACTTAAGCTTTGTTAATCTTTCTTCATATGAAAGATTTCTAATTTGAGGTATTAACTTAGTCATCCTACGCTGGACACGTTCAAGTGAATTTATATCCATTCTATAGTACGGCGACCAAAACTGAACTGCATAATCTAAATACGGCCTAACCAGAGCTAGATATAGCTGAAGAACCACACCAGGTTTCTTGTTACTAATGCTGCGATTAATAAAGCCCAGTGTCCTATTTGCCTTATTGCTCCTTTGTTTTAAATTGATCGTTGTTCTATTATTGATCCTTTTGTTTTAAATTCTTACTAATCATAACTCCCAGATCCCTTTCTCAATCTGACTTCACAATCTCATAAGAACATAAGAACATAAGAACAAAGGTAACTGCAGAAGGCCTATTGGCCCATTCGAGGCAGCTCCTATTCTATAACCACCCAATCCCACTCATATACTTGTCCAACCCGCGCTTGAAACAATCGAGGGACCCCACCTCCACCACGTTACGCGGCAATTGGTTCCACAAATCAACAACCCTGTTACTGAACCAGTATTTACCCAAGTCTTTCCTAAATCTAAACTTATCCAATTTATACCCATTGTTTCGTGTTCTGTCCTGTGTTGATACTTTTAATACCCTATTAATATCCCCCTTGTTATGTCCATTCACCCACTTGTAAACCTCTATCATGTCGCCCCTAACTCTTCGCCTTTCCAGTGAATGCAACTTAAGCTTTGTTAATCTTTCTTCATATGAAAGATTTCTAATTTGGGGAATTAACTTAGTCATCCTACGCTGGACACGTTCAAGTGAATTTATATCCATTCTATAATATGGCGACCAAAACTGAACTGCATAATCTAAATGGGGCCTAACTAGAGCAAGATATAGCTTGAGAACCACACCAGGTGTCTTGTTACTAACGCTGCGATTAATAAATCCAAGTGTCCGATTTGCCTTATTACGAACATTTATGCATTGATCCTTTTGTTTTAAATTCTTACTAATCATAACTCCCAGATCCCTTTCGCAATCCGACTTCGCAATCACAACACCATCTAGCTCGTATCTTGTAACTCTATCATCATTACCTAACCTCAGAACTTTACATTTATCAGCATTAAACTGCGTCTGCCAATCCTTTGACCATTTCAAAACCCTATCTAGATCAACTTGAAGTGATAGTGAGTCCTCCTCCGAATTAATTTCCCTACCGATTTTCGTATCATCGGCAAATTTGCAAATGTTGCTACTCAAACCTGAATCTAAATCATTTATATATATTATAAACAACAGAGGTCCCAGGACAGAGCCTTGAGGCACTCCACTTACAACATTTTCCCACTCTGACTTGATTCCATTTATACTAACTCTCTGTTTCCTTTGGTATAGCCATGCCCTAATCCAGCTTAATATAGCACCCCCAATACCATGAGACTCTATCTTTTTAATCAGTCTTTCATGTGGCACTGTATCAAAAGCTTTGCTAAAGTCAAGGTATACAACATCGCAATCCTTACCACTATCAACTGCCTCAACAATGCTAGAATAAAAAGATAACAAATTTGTTAAACATGAACGGCCATTTATAAAACCATGTTGAGACTCAATTATTAATTTATGTTTTTCAAGATGAAGACAAATTTTATTTGCTATTATAGATTCGAGTAACTTTCCCACAATAGACGTTAGGCTAATTGGTCGATAGTTAGACGCAAGTGATCTATCTCCTTTCTTAAAAACTGGTATCACATTAGCAACTTTCCAAAACTCTGGCACTCTGCCTGACTCTATTGATTTATTAAATATGGTTGACAGTGGGTCACAAAGCTCCTCTTTGCATTCTTTAAGCACCCTGGCAAACACTTCATCCGGCCCTGGGGATTTGTTTGGTTTGAGTTTTACTATTTGTTTAAGAACATCCTCCCTGGTAACTGCTAAACTCGTCAACCTGTCCTCGTCCCCACCCACATAGACTTGTTCAGCTGAAGGCATATTGTTAAGTTCCTCTTTAGTAAATACAGATACAAAATATTTATTAAAAATACTACTCATCTCTTCATCACTATCTGTTATTTGACCTGTATCAGTTTTTAATGGACCTATCCTTTCCCTAGTCTTAGTACGATATAACTGAAAAAACCCTTTAGGATTTGTCTTTGCTTGCCCTGCTATGCGAACTTCATAGTTTCTTTTTGCTTTCCTTATCTCTTTTTTAACATTTCTAACCAGTTGTACGAATTCCTGTTCTAAAGTGACCTCCCCATTTTTAATCCTTTTGTACCAAGCTCTCTTTTTACCTATAAGGTTCTTCAAATTCTTTGTTATCCACTTTGGGTCATTAGTATTCGATCTATTCAATTTGTATGGTATACTACGTTCCTGTGCTTTGTTTAGAATATTCTTAAATAAGTTATATATTGAATCCACATCGAAATCCCCATTTAAGTCACCTATCGCTGGGTTCATGTCTCGCTCCAAGACCGGCCCACACCCCATACCCAAGACTTTCCAATCAATTTGACCCAAAAAATTTCTTAGGCTATTAAAATCAGCTTTTCGAAAATCTGGCACTTTAACAGAATTTTCTCCTACTGGTCTATTCCATTCTATGCTAAATCTGATTTCTTTGTGATCACTGCTCCCTAGCTCACTCCCTATTTCGATGTCATTAACTTGCGTTTCCCTGTTAGTTAACACTAAATCTAAAATATTATTTTCCCGTGTTGGTTCCTTAATGTGTTGCGTAAGAAAGCAATCGTCAATTAATTCTAGAAAATCTTCTGCTTCACTATTCCCTGTTTTGTTCAACCAGTTTATTCCGCTAAAATTAAAGTCACCCATGACATAAATACTGTAAGATCTAGATGCTCTAGATATTTCATCCCATAGGTGCTTTGCTTCCATTCTGTCTAAATTTGGTGGCCTATATATTACTCCTATTATAATATTATTAGCTTTTTCGTTTAATTCTATCCAAATAGTTTCCGTGTGTGGCTCTGTTTTGATTCCCTCTTTGAGACTACATTTCAAATTGTCCCTAACATATATGGCTACTCCACCTCCTCGTCTAATATATCTATCTGTGTGAAATAGTTTAAATCCGTATATTTGATATTCAGCTAATAGTTCTCTATTTTCTACATTCATCCACGTTTCGGTAAGTGCAATAATATCTATTTTTTCTGTGCAGACAAGAGCATTTAATTCGTTAATTTTATTTCTTAGACTTCTACTGTTAGTGTAATATACCCTAAGTGAATTGTTATTTTGCGGACCTTCTCTTTCCCTGATCGTTTTG
Organism: Procambarus clarkii; assembly: GCF_040958095.1. Classification (NCBI taxonomy): domain Eukaryota; kingdom Metazoa; phylum Arthropoda; class Malacostraca; order Decapoda; family Cambaridae; genus Procambarus; species Procambarus clarkii. The sequence continues at coordinate 6,009,924 of NC_091208.1, forward strand.
CCAATTCCTTTCTCCCACAAACACATACTTTTATTACCTCCTTCCTCCAAATCAATTCCCATACCTCTATCTACTAACAGTTTAAACCCAAACAAACACCTCTAACCACTTCTTCCAACGAGTTCGCAACAGCAACAACCCCAGCTCTCGATAGATGCACCCCATCACGAGCATACATTTCATTTCTTCCATAGAAGTGTTCCCAGTTGTCTATGAAAGATATTGCATTTGATTTGCAATATCTTTCCAGCCGGCAATTGACACCAAGTGCCCTCGATATCCATTCATTTCCCACTCCCTTTCTTGGAAGAATGCCACATATGATCGGGATTCCTCCCTTGCTCCTAACTAATTCTATGGCTGTTTTATACCTCTGAATCAGTTCCTCACTCCTAACTCGACCAACATCATTTCCTCCCACGCTAATGCAAATAATGGGATTGTTCCCATTACCAGCCATAATATCATTCATGTTTTTTATAATATCACCAATGCCAGCTCCGGGATAGCAAACCCTTAACCTGTTCCCCCTATCTCTAGCACAAAACAAAGAAAGGAGATAGATCACTTGCGTCAAACTATCGGCCAATTAGCCTAACGTCTATTGTGGGAAAGTTACTTGAATCAATAATTGCAAATACAATTATATTATCATAGCAATATGGAAGTTGTAGTGAAGGACCTGGTGACTCTAGTGGGAGCTCTGAGGACAGAGTTGGACTCTCTGCGGGAGGAGGTGCGTCAGCTTAAAAAACAACGAGAAGTAACGAAGGAGGAGACCAGCAGTAAAGGGACCTCGTCTTGGAGAGTTGCGAAAGACAGGGGCCTTAAGAAGACTTTGATAAAGCCGCCTTCAAACGCCATAGCAACTTCAAATTCATTTGACGTTTTGGAGGACGAGTGCTGTGGAGAGACTGTGGATCGCGCAAAAGGGAAAGCAACGAAGAGAAAGGAAGCGCAGGCCCCTCAGAAAGTAAAGGAAGTACCTAAGCAAACATTAGTTGTGGGAGATTCCCAGATAAGGTATTTGGATAGAACGTTTTGTGCTAGAGATAGGGGGAACAGGTTAAGGGTTTGCTATCCCGGAGCTGGCATTGGTGATATTATAAACAACATGAATGATATTATGGCTGGTAATGGGAACAATCCCATTATTTGCATTAGCGTGGGAGGAAATGATGTTGGTCGAGTCAGGAGTGAGGAACTGATTCAGAGGTATAAAACAGCCATAGAGTTAGTTAGGAGCAAGGGAGGAATCCCGATCATATGTGGCATTCTTCCAAGAAAGGGAGTGGGAAATGAATGGATATCGAGGGCACTTGGTGTCAATTGCCGGCTGGAAAGATATTGCAAATCAAATGCAATATCTTTCATAGACAACTGGGAACACTTCTATGGAAGAAATGAAATGTATGCTCGTGATGGGGTGCATCTATCGAGAGCTGGGGTTGTTGCTGTTGCGAACTCGCTAGAAGAAGTGGTTAGAGGTGTTTGTTTGGGTTTAAACTGTTAGTAGATAGAGGTATGGGAATTGATTTGGAGGAAGGAGGTAATAAAAGTATGTGTTTGTGGGAGAAAGGAATTGGCAAAACGATCAGGGAAAGAGAAGGTCCGCAAAATAACAATTCACTTAGGGTATATTACACTAACAGTAGAAGTCTAAGAAATAAAATTAACGAATTAAATGCTCTTGTCTGCACAGAAAAAATAGATATTATTGCACTTACCGAAACGTGGATGAATGTAGAAAATAGAGAACTATTAGCTGAATATCAAATATATGGATTTAAACTATTTCACACAGATAGATATATTAGACGAGGAGGTGGAGTAGCCATATATGTTAGGGACAATTTGAAATGTAGTCTCAAAGAGGGAATCAAAACAGAGCCACACACAGAAACTATTTGGATTGAATTAAACGAAAAAGCTAATAATATTATAATAGGAGTAATATATAGGCCACCAAATTTAGACAGAATGGAAGCAAAGCATCTATGGGATGAAATATCTAGAGCATCTAGATCTAACAGTATTTATGTCATGGGTGACTTTAATTTTAGCGGAATAAACTGGTTGAACAAAACAGGGAATAGTGAAGCAGAAGATTTTCTAGAATTAATTGACGATTGCTTTCTTACGCAACACATTAAGGAACCAACACGGGAAAATAATATTTTAGATTTAGTGTTAACTAACAGGGAAACGCAAATTAATGACATCGAAATAGGGAGTGAGCTAGGGAGCAGTGATCACAAAGAAATCAGATTTAGCATAGAATGGAATAGACCAGTAGGAGAAAATTCTGTTAAAGTGCCAGATTTTCGAAAAGCTGATTTTAATAGCCTAAGAAATTTTTTGGGTCAAATTGATTGGAAAGGCTTGGGTATGGGGTGTGGGCCGGTCTTGGAGCGAGACATGAACCCAGCGATAGGTGACTTAAATGGGGACTTCGATGTGGATTCAATATATAACTTATTTAAGAATATTCTAAACAAAGCACAGGAACGTAGTATACCATACAAATTGAATAGATCGTATACTAATGACCCAAAGTGGATAACAAAGAATTTGAAGAACCTTATAGGTAAAAAGAGAGCTTGGTACAAAAAGTTTAAAAATGGGGAGGTCACTTTAGAACAGGAATTCGTACAACTGGTTAGAAATGTTAAAAAAGAGATAAGGAAAGCAAAAAGAAACTATGAAGTTCGCATAGCAGGGCAAGCAAAGACAAATCCTAAAGGGTTTTTTCAGTTATATCGTACTAAGACTAGGGAAAGGATAGGTCCATTAAAAACTGAGACAGGTCAAATAACAGATAGTGATGAAGAGATGAGTAGTATTTTTAATAAATATTTTGTATCTGTATTTACTAAAGAGGAACTTAACAATATGCCTTCAGCCGAACAAGTCTATGTGGGTGGGGACGAGGACAGGTTGACGAGTTTAGCAGTTACCAGGGAGGATGTTCTTAAACAAATAGTAAAACTCAAACCAAACAAATCCCCAGGGCCGGATGAAGTGTTTGCTAGGGTGCTTAAAGAATGCAAAGAGGAGCTTTGTGACCCACTGTCAACCATATTTAATAAATCAATAGAGTCAGGCAGAGTGCCAGAGTTTTGGAAAGTTGCTAATGTGATACCAGTTTTTAAGAAAGGAGATAGATCACTTGCGTCTAACTATCGACCAATTAGCCTAACGTCTATTGTGGGAAAGTTACTCGAATCTATAATAGCAAATAAAATTCGTCTTCATCTTGAAAAACATAAATTAATAATTGAGTCGCAACATGGTTTTATAAATGGCCGTTCATGTTTAACAAATTTGTTATCTTTTTATTCTAGCATTGTTGAGGCAGTTGATAGTGGTAAGGATTGCGATGTTGTATACCTTGACTTTAGCAAAGCTTTTGATACAGTGCCACATGAAAGACTGATTAAAAAAATAGAGTCTCATGGTATTGGGGGTGCTATATTAAGCTGGATTAGGGCATGGCTATACCAAAGGAAACAGAGAGTTAGTATAAATGGAATCAAGTCAGAGTGGGAAAATGTTGTAAGTGGAGTGCCTCAAGGCTCTGTCCTGGGACCTCTGTTGTTTATAATATATATAAATGATTTAGATTCAGGTTTGAGTAGCAACATTTGCAAATTTGCCGATGATACGAAAATCGGTAGGGAAATTAATTCGGAGGAGGACTCACTATCACTTCAAGTTGATCTAGATAGGGTTTTGAAATGGTCAAAGGATTGGCAGATGCAGTTTAATGCTGATAAATGTAAAGTTCTGAGGTTAGGTAATGATGATAGAGTTACAAGATACGAGCTGGATGGTGTTGTGATTGCGAAGTCGGATTGCGAAAGGGATCTGGGAGTTATGATTAGTAAGAATTTAAAACAAAAGGATCAATGCATAAATGTTCGTAATAAGGCAAATCGGACACTTGGATTTATTAATCGCAGCGTTAGTAACAAGACACCTGGTGTGGTTCTCAAGCTATATCTTGCTCTAGTTAGGCCCCATTTAGATTATGCAGTTCAGTTTTGGTCGCCATATTATAGAATGGATATAAATTCACTTGAACGTGTCCAGCGTAGGATGACTAAGTTAATTCCCCAAATTAGAAATCTTTCATATGAAGAAAGATTAACAAAGCTTAAGTTGCATTCACTGGAAAGGCGAAGAGTTAGGGGTGACATGATAGAGGTTTACAAGTGGATGAATGGACATAACCGGGGGGATATTAATAGGGTATTAAAAGTATCAACACAGGACAGAACACGAAACAATGGATATAAATTGGATAAGTTTAGATTTAGGAAAGACTTGGGTAAATACTGGTTCAGTAACAGGGTTGTTGATTTGTGGAACCAATTGCCGCGTAACATTGTGGAGGTGGGGTCCCTCGATTGTTTCAAGCACGGGTTGGACAAGTATATGAGTGGGATTGGGTGGTTATAGAATAGGAGCTGCCTCGTATGGGCCAATAGGCCTTCTGCAGTTACCTTTGTTCTTATGTTCTTATGTTCTAAAACGCTCTATCCAAATACCTTATCTGGGAATCTCCCACAACTAATGTTTGCTTAGGTACCTTTACTTTCTGAGGGGCCTGCTCTTCCTTTCTCTTCGTTGCTTTCCCTTTTGCGCGATCCGCAGTCTCACCACAGCACTCGTCCTCCAAAACGTCAAATGAATTAGAAGTTGCTATGGCGTTTGAAGGCGGCTTTATCAAAGTCTTCTTAAGGCCCCTGTCTTTCGCAACTCTCCAAGACGAGGTCCCTTTACTACTGGTCTCCTCCTTCGTTACTTCTCGTTGTTCTTTAAGCTATCTCAACACCATCTAGCTCGTATCTTGTAACAATACCATCATTATCTAACCTCAGAACTTTACATTTATCAGCATTAAACTGCATCTGCCAATCCTTTGGCCATTTCAAAACCCTATTTAGATTCATTTGAAGTTATGGTGAATTTTCGTCCGTGTTTATTTCCTTGCCGATTTTTGCAATATCGGCAAATTTGTAAATGTTGCTACTCAAACCTGAATCTAAATGATTTATATATATTATAAGCAACAGAGGTCCCAGGACAGAGCTCTGAGGTAGTCCACTAACAACATTATCCCACTCTGACTTAACCCCATTTATACTAACTCTCTGTTTCCTTTGGAAAAGCCATGCCCTAATTCAACTTAATATAGCACCCCCAATACCATGAGCCTCTATCTTTTTAATCAGTCTTGCAAGTGTCACTGTATCAAAAGCTTTGCTAAAGTTAAGGTAGACAACATCACAATCCTTACCACTATCAACTGCCTCAACTATGCTGGAATAAAAAGATAGCAAATTTGTTAAACATGAATGGCCATTTGTAAAACTATGTTGCGAATAATTTATTACTGTTTTTCAAGATGAAAACGAATTGTATTTGCAATTATCGATTCAAGTAACTTTCCCACAATAACCTTTAAGCTAATTGGCTGATATTTTGACGCAAGCAAACAACCCCAGCTCTCTATCGAGAGCTGGGGTTGTTGCTGTTGCGAACTCGCTAGAAGTGGTTAGAGGTGTTTGTTTGGGTTTAAACTGTTAGTAGATAGAGGTATGGGAATTGATTTGGAGGAAGGAGGTAATAAAAGTATGTGTTTGTGGGAGAAAGGAATTGGCAAAACGATCAGGGAAAGAGAAGGTCCGCAAAATAACAATTCACTTAGGGTATATTACACTAACAGTAGAAGTCTAAGAAATAAAATTAACGAATTAAATGCTCTTGTCTGCACAGAAAAAATAGATATTATTGCACTTACCGAAACGTGGATGAATGTAGAAAATAGAGAACTATTAGCTGAATATCAAATATATGGATTTAAACTATTTCACACAGATAGATATATTAGACGAGGAGGTGGAGTAGCCATATATGTTAGGGACAATTTGAAATGTAGTCTCAAAGAGGGAATCAAAACAGAGCCACACACAGAAACTATTTGGATTGAATTAAACGAAAAAGCTAATAATATTATAATAGGAGTAATATATAGGCCACCAAATTTAGACAGAATGGAAGCAAAGCATCTATGGGATGAAATATCTAGAGCATCTAGATCTAACAGTATTTATGTCATGGGTGACTTTAATTTTAGCGGAATAAACTGGTTGAACAAAACAGGGAATAGTGAAGCAGAAGATTTTCTAGAATTAATTGACGATTGCTTTCTTACGCAACACATTAAGGAACCAACACGGGAAAATAATATTTTAGATTTAGTGTTAAATAACAGGGAAACGCAAATTAATGACATCGAAATAGGGAGTGAGCTAGGGAGCAGTGATCACAAAGAAATCAGATTTAGCATAGAATGGAATAGACCAGTAGGAGAAAATTCTGTTAAAGTGCCAGATTTTCGAAAAGCTGACTTTAATAGCCTAAGAAATTTTTTGGGTCAAATTGATTGGAAAGGCTTGGGTATGGGGTGTGGGCCGGTCTTGGAGCGAGACATGAACCCAGCGATAGGTGACTTAAATGGGGATTTCGATGTGGATTCAATATATAACTTATTTAAGAATATTCTAAACAAAGCACAGGAACGTAGTATACCATACAAATTGAATAGATCGTATACTAATGACCCAAAGTGGATAACAAAGAATTTGAAGAACCTTATAGGTAAAAAGAGAGCTTGGTACAAAAGGATTAAAAATGGGGAGGTCACTTTAGAAGAGGAATTCGTACAACTGGTTAGAAATGTTAAAAAAGAGATAAGGAAAGCAAAAAGAAACTATGAAGTTCGCATAGCAGGGCAAGCAAAGACAAATCCTAAAGGGTTTTTTCAGTTATATCGTACTAAGACTAGGGAAAGGATAGGTCCATTAAAAACTGAGACAGGTCAAATAACAGATAGTGATGAAGAGATGAGTAGTATTTTTAATAAATATTTTGTATCTGTATTTACTAAAGAGGAACTTAACAATATGCCTTCAGCCGAACAAGTCTATGTGGGTGGGGACGAGGACAGGTTGACGAGTTTAGCAGTTACCAGGGAGGATGTTCTTAAACAAATAGTAAAACTCAAACCAAACAAATCCCCAGGGCCGGATGAAGTGTTTGCTAGGGTGCTTAAAGAATGCAAAGAGGAGCTTTGTGACCCACTGTCAACCATATTTAATAAATCAATAGAGTCAGGCAGAGTGCCAGAGTTTTGGAAAGTTGCTAATGTGATACCAGTTTTTAAGAAAGGAGATAGATCACTTGCGTCTAACTATCGACCAATTAGCCTAACGTCTATTGTGGGAAAGTTACTCGAATCTATAATAGCAAATAAAATTCGTCTTCATCTTGAAAAACATAAATTAATAATTGAGTCGCAACATGGTTTTATAAATGGCCGTTCATGTTTAACAAATTTGTTATCTTTTTATTCTAGCATTGTTGAGGCAGTTGATAGTGGTAAGGATTGCGATGTTGTATACCTTGACTTTAGCAAAGCTTTTGATACAGTGCCACATGAAAGACTGATTAAAAAGATAGAGTCTCATGGTATTGGGGGTGCTATATTAAGCTGGATTAGGGCATGGCTATACCAAAGGAAACAGAGAGTTAGTATAAATGGAATCAAGTCAGAGTGGGAAAATGTTGTAAGTGGAGTGCCTCAAGGCTCTGTCCTGGGACCTCTGTTGTTTATAATATATATAAATGATTTAGATTCAGGTTTGAGTAGCAACATTTGCAAATTTGCCGATGATACGAAAATCGGTAGGGAAATTAATTCGGAGGAGGACTCACTATCACTTCAAGTTGGTCTAGATAGGGTTTTGAAATGGTCAAAGGATTGGCAGATGCAGTTTAATGCTGATAAATGTAAAGTTCTGAGGTTAGGTAATGATGATAGAGTTACAAGATACGAGCTAGATGGTGTTGTGATTGCGAAGTCGGATTGCGAAAGGGATCTGGGAGTTATGATTAGTAAGAATTTAAAACAAAAGGATCAATGCATAAATGTTCGTAATAAGGCAAATCGGACACTTGGATTTATTAATCGCAGCGTTAGTAACAAGACACCTGGTGTGGTTCTCAAGCTATATCTTGCTCTAGTTAGGCCCCATTTAGATTATGCAGTTCAGTTTTGGTCGCCATATTATAGAATGGATATAAATTCACTTGAACGTGTCCAGCGTAGGATGACTAAGTTAATTCCCCAAATTAGAAATCTTTCATATGAAGAAAGATTAACAAAGCTTAAGTTGCATTCACTGGAAAGGCGAAGAGTTAGGGGTGACATGATAGAGGTTTACAAGTGGATGAATGGACATAACCGGGGGGATATTAATAGGGTATTAAAAGTATCAACACAGGACAGAACACGAAACAATGGATATAAATTGGATAAGTTTAGATTTAGGAAAGACTTGGGTAAATACTGGTTCAGTAACAGGGTTGTTGATTTGTGGAACCAATTGCCGCGTAACATTGTGGAGGTGGGGTCCCTCGATTGTTTCAAGCACGGGTTGGACAAGTATATGAGTGGGATTGGGTGGTTATAGAATAGGAGCTGCCTCGTATGGGCCAATAGGCCTTCTGCAGTTACCTTTGTTCATATGTTCTTATGTTCTTAAGTGATCTTAAAAACTGGAACCACATTTGCAACCTTCCATAACTCTGGTATTGTGCTTGACTCTATTGTTTTATTAAATATGATTGACAGTGACTCGCAAAGACCCTCTTTGCATTCTTTGAGTGATAGTGGCGCCTCTGTTGCTGTTCCACAGAAATGACACATTTTAACAATTGGGTTTATTACCTTCCAGCAACACCAAGTCTGAGTCTGAATATAGCTAGTGCAATGTCTCTGGATATCTTTTTGTCAGGCTTGAAAGAGTAGTACTGTTACGGACCCGAGCCCAGCGTCCGAGCACGGAGCAGTGACGACCGCGCCATCTGTGGGCCAGCTCCCGAAACCCCCTCCAAATGGACGGCGCCATCTGGTGAGGACGAGACATACTGGCCACAAGGGCTAGTTTCCCGTCCTGATCAGCTCATAACACAGCCGCTGCTGACCTCTGGTGAGGTAGAGCTTAGACAGCAACGCCATCTATGGAGTGGATAGGTGGGCGTTTGTGTCTAAGCCTGTAAGTAAGGTGCCCTAGTGTGTCTCTATTATTGATGACGTGTCTGATTACAGAGTCGACCTGGGACTGCTGTAATGGAAGTTGGATCAGTCTACCCAAGGCAGCCGTCTTGTCTCCAAGTATTTGCTGCAGCAGCTGTGAGTCGCCCCCCAGATGAACACTGTGGTGTTAGCCTGCCTGTGAAGTGGCAGTTGAGGGATTGTCATACCCGGGACTGACTGGTGGAGACGCTTAACCACTGGGGTGTTGTGGAAAGGAGAGTGACCTGTGGGATCACACGAGGCTCCTGACTAGGGCTCGCGACCTTAGTATCGATCGTGGAGTGGCCTAACCAGCGTTGCTGATTGGAACCTGCCAGCTACCGGCTGGATTTGTGGTTGACGGCCTCCACGACGGTGCCCCCAGTGGAACTGTGATTTGGCTGGCCTGTGACCAGGGTAGACTCAAGAGAATCGAAAGATTCATCGTAAGGCCACAAGAGGACTAAGAGCTTAGCCTTGTTGAGCACCATGAACGTCCAGAGTCTTCAGAGGAAGACTACGTTGTATATAATAGTGTTTAACCCCCCCCCCCCCTGTGTAACCTTTTATATATTATTTATGGTGACAGTAATAATTATATTATTAAGTTTTTGCCTTTATTTCCCTTCCCCTTTAATTTACTTGCGTTACGAATCACATCCCTTGAAAGCCACTACTAGCTTGGGGCCGGATACCCTACCTCTAACAACATCAGAGAAAGAACCCGGTTGCGACCCGAGAGGGCCGTAACATAATTGGCATCCCCAGCGGGATCCGACCCCTTGTCAAGTATGTTTGACAGGGGTGGTGAAGTGGCGTGATCCCTGTAAATAATTCCCCCTGTGTGTGACTATTAGGACATTATACGTCCTGTGCGGTGCTCGGAGTGACTAAGTGCAATATTGTGCAGTGCGGTGCTCGCTGTGATTAAGTGCAATATTGTGTAGTGCGGTGCAGTGCAATATTGTAGAGTGATGTGCTCGTTGTGATTAAGTGCAATATTGTGTAACGCGGTGCCCGGAGTAATTACGTGCAATATTGGCAAGTGCAGTGTTTGGCGCGATAAAGTGCAATATTGACGTAGAACAGTGCTCGGTGCGTTAAGTGCTAAAGTGAAGCGGTGTGTTAAGTGCTAGTGTACCAAGTGACAATGGCAGAAAAATCGACCATCGACGATCTGGACGATGTTCAGGCTTTTCTGAACAGGGAGGACTGTCTTGCCAGATTAAAATATCTGGGGAAACAGGAACTCGTACTGGTGAGTGCCTACCTGGAGATCAAGATATGTGCCAGTGATTCCCGTGTGGAGATCTTGTCCAAGGTTCACCGGCATTTGAAGGCCGATGAGAAACAGGAAAGTGAGGCACAAGGTACAAAAGAAAGTGAGGAAGTAGCTTCCACTGAAAAGGAAGATAAAGGCAGTGACGTTGACAGTGATGCAGGTGAGCTAAATATAAGTTTATTTACAGTAAAAATGTGTGCCTTGGAAATTAATCGTGAGATAGAATGGAAGAAATTAGAAATGGAACGAGAATTGAAAGATAAAGAATTAGAGATGAGGCGTTTAGAATTAGAAGAAAGGAAAGAAGAGCGAGAAAGAGAAGAGAAACGAGAAAGAGAAGAGCGAGAAAGAGAAGAGAAACGAGAAAGAGAAGAACGAGAAAGGGAAGAGAAACAGCGAGAGAGAGAAGAAAAAGAAAGAGAGAGACAACATGAGCTAGAATTATTGCGGTTAGGCGGTGGTCGGAGGCAAATGACGGACACAAGTCTTTTCGATCCGGTGAGGAACATCAAAATGGTCCCGAAGTTCAACGAGAAGGAAGTTTCGAAGTTCTTCGCAGCCTTCGAGAAAGTCGCTGCCTCTTTGGAGTGGCCAAGGGAGAATTGGGCCATCATGATACAGTCAGTCTTGACTGGGAAGGCCCAAATCGCCTACTCCACGTTGTCCCTTGACGACTCCGGCGATTATGACAAGGTGAAGAAGGTGGTGCTCATGGCGTACCAATTGGTACCTGAGGCTTACAGGCAGAAGTTCAGGAACCTGAAAAAGACCTCAGAGCACACTTTCACCGAATTCGCGACCATCAAGGAGCGACTTTTCCAGGAATGGTGTGCCTCTCGGAAGGTGGAGACCAAAGAAGACCTCGAGCAGCTCATACTGTTAGAGGACTTCAAGGATTGTTTGTCTGGAGACCTGAAGACGTACTTAGAGGAGCAGCAGGTAGAGACCTTGAGTGCGGCAGCCACCATGGCTGAGGAATACATCCAAACGCATAGGCCTTCTGCTAAGTACGTCCCGAGGAATTACCCCCGTCGGTTTGACAAACCTCATCAGGAAGAGGAGAGACCCGTCCCACGAAGCGCTGAGAAGACGCCCCCAAGTAGCCCTCGAAGGACTAGTGACTAGTCCTAACAGTCCGAAACACCGGAGTCCGAGGAGGAATATGGTGTGCTGGACTTGTGGGCAGAAAGGGCATGTAGCTGCTATGTGCCGAGGCAGAAGAGGTAGCGGCCCACGTAGGGAGGTGATGTTAGTGAGCTGTGTGACACCACCAGAGGGAACCCCGTCCCTGATGACTAGTCAGGAAGAATCCAGATTGTTTTCCCCTCACACTTCAAGCGGGTATGTATCGAGTGGTCCTACTGGTAGATCTGTTGTAGTGCTCAGAGATAGTGGAGCAGCCCAGTCCCTGATCGTGAGTAGCTCGTTACCCGAGGGAGTGAGTGTGGATAGGAGACAAAAGGTTGTCCTAGTCGGGTTTCCTAGGACGCAGTATGTCGCCCCCTTAGTGCCGGTACATCTCGACTCGCCTTACTTCAGCGGCACATGTGCGTTGGCAGTAGTCGATACCCTACCTATAGCTGGGATTGACGTGATACTAGCCAACGACTTGGTGACAGATTGGAGCTACAATCATCCCAAGGTCGCGGACGAGTCAACCGGAACATCAAGGTCTGAGGTAACAGCAGGCAGTGGTAATGTCCAGGTACAGACAGACCCGGAATTAAGTATGTTTAATCCTTCCTCTCGCCTACAGATTGACAACATCCTAGCAGAGTCTCCTGATTCTTCTCCCGACGAGGAACATGCGGTTAAGGTAGCAGAAGCGACTGAGCGAGAAGAGAGGCCTCGTGTGCAAGTACCCACGGATACCAAAGAGTCTGGAGCGAAGGCGGATGTGTACTTGCGGTATGGCAAGGTACAGCGTTCATTGAACCAGCCAGAGATTCCCCAGACGTCGGAGGTATGTGTGAAGGTTCTAGTGTCCTCTTTGGTCCAAACCAGGCTAATGGATGTAGCCGGCTATGGACATTTCAAGCTCAGGAAACTTGTCCCTAAGTTAACCAAATGTTTCCTAGCGGTATTTTTTGTTCTTGTGTCTGTTCTCAGTAAGGACCAGTGGACGACCCGACAGATGATGGCTCCCATGAACATCGTGAAGAGATCCCAGGGATTGGAGGTTTGCACGGCGAGTATTGCAGTCAAAGGAGGGACCTGGAAGGTAATGGTAGATACGGGAGGTATGAGACGTGACATTAAGAGTGACTGTTTCCGACAGGTTGACACCCCCCGCGTGGTTGCTGAGCCTGGATTCAGCGTTATGCGGAACATTGGTCGACCTGACGGTGGCAGAGCAGACACCATCTGCGGTGTACAAGCAGCTCTGTTAGAACTAGGTGTGGGCCTAGTAGGCGAGTGTGCAGTAAGTACTAACTTGCCCACTGTCGCTGTCACTCTAAATTATCAGACCCCTGTATTCCAGGTTCCCGTCTCCCTGAAGGACTGCCGGAACGGTACCAGAAATGCCGTCTGTGACCAGCCATCATCGGTGCCACAACACAGAGAAGTATCGAGTCGCCCCAGATCGAGTCTATACCAATCCTTACTAGAGACACGTGAGATTATGTTCCTGCTTAACATCTCAGTGAGGGTGTGGAAAATCACATCAGGCAGGTCATTACCTAATATCTTCAAGTTTCATCTGTGCCAGAGTTTCCCGTTCGGACAGTTCTGTGGACAAGACAGCCTCGCCATTCCAGTTCTTTATGTACGTGAGTCCGTGTGGAGTTGTATCCGCGTACTAATTTGGTTTGTGATTTTCTTTATAGAACCCCAAACCAAATTCTTTTTGGTGGGGAGGTGTTACGGACCCGAGCCCAGCGTCCGAGCACGGAGCAGTGACGACCGCGCCATCTGTGGGTCAGCTCCCAAAACCCCCTCCAAATGGACGGCGCCATCTGGTGAGGACGAGATATACTGGCCACAAGGGCTAGTTTCCCATCCTGATCAGCTCATAACACAGCCGCTGCTGACCTCTGGTGAGGTAGAGCTTAGACAGCAACGCCATCTATGGAGTGGATAGGTGGGCGTTTGTGTCTAAGCCTGTAAGTAAGGTGCCCTAGTGTGTCTCTATTATTGATGACGTGTCTGATTACAGAGTCGACCTGGGACTGCTGTAATGGAAGTTGGATCAGTCTACCCAAGGCAGCCGTCTTGTCTCCAAGTATTTGCTGCAGCAGCTGTGAGTCGCCCCCCAGATGAACACTGTGGTGTTAGCCTGCCTGTGAAGTGGCAGTTGAGGGATTGTCATACCCGGGACTGACTGGTGGAGACGCTTAACCACTGGGGTGTTGTGGAAAGGAGAGTGACCTGTGGGATCACACGAGGCTTCTGACTAGGGCTCACGACCTTAGTATCGATCGTGGAGTGGCCTAACCAGCGTTGCTGATTGGAACCTGCCAGCTACCGGCTGGATTTGTGGTTGACGGCCTCTACGATGGTGCCCCCAGTGGAACTGTGATTTGGCTGGCCTGTGGCCAGGGTAGACTCAAGAGAATCGAAGGATTCATCGTAAGGCCACAAGAGGACTAAGAGCTTAGCCTTGTTGAGCACCGTGAACGTCCAGAGTCTTCAGAGGAAGACTACGTTGTATATAATAGTGTTTAACCCCCCCCCCCCACCCTGTGTAACCTTTTATATATTATTTATGGTGACGGTAATAATTATATTATTAAGTTTTTGCCTTTATTTCCCTTCCCCTTTAATTTACTTGCGTTACGGATCACATCCCTTGAAAGCCACTACTAGCTTGGGGCCGGATACCCTACCTCTAACAACATCAGAGAAAGAACCCGGTTGCGACCCGAGAGGGCCGTAACAAGTACAGAGTGGCTTGTTCGTACCACATCACAGTGGATCTTCCTTCCGCTACTTTGGCTCTGTGGCTACTTTTGATAGTTGAGAATATTTTCTTCTTGATTTGCTCCTTAATCTGTGAAAAACTTGGAGGTATTTGAACCTGTACAACAAGTAGAGCAGTGACAGTTTTTGCTAGTGAGTCTGCCTTTTCGTTACCATCTATGCCAATGTGACTTGGTATCTAATTTAGGGTGATTGACAGCCCTAGATTGTGCTTATTTTCCTATATGAAGGATTTCTGTGATGAGTTGTATATTATCTCTGTGCTGACTGGATAACAATGCCTGGAGCGGCGCTTTAGAGTCGGTATGAATTATGACATCATGTAAATTATTCTCAATTGTATGATTGACGTCACAGAAGACACAGAGAGCAGAGCTTCATATCATTGAAGCATATTATTGCTTCATATTTACAGTTATTACTTAACCTATCAAAAGTATAGGTTAAGAAATAATTGTAAAAAGAAGAAATAAGATGCTTATCTTAACATACTAAGAAGGTTAGGTGAGGTCGGTGTTTTCTATGAAGCTTTTCAAGGTAAACTAAAATATTCACAATCAATTAGTATGTCACATGTATGCACTTATTAAATAAGCCAATATTGACTATAAGCACGTGCGAGAACGGGTTGCATAGGAACATGCAAAAGTCGACTCAGGGCACTTAAAGCTATGGCCTGGAATAGGCATGAGGCTATATTGCCGTGCTTAAAATGATTTACACAGCCTATGTGCGCTCCGGCATAAACTATGCCTTACCAGTTTAATGCACCTACTCCCAAAGCGATATGAAAAGGCTCGAAAGCATACAAAATTAAGCCCTGGCAATCATGCTTGAAGTTCCAAGAACTGCCTAAACATCTAATCTTCGGGAGGAGTTGTCCCTCCCCATTGTTAAAAGCAGAATGCTAAGCTTGCAATTAAGATAGCCAGAGACCCCCATTACAATGATATTGTCGAGAATAAACTGAGTTCTGTGCTACTCACAGGAGCAAACAGGAAAAGCAAACAATGGCAACTCCAGTCAGTCTGCAATCTGGAAGAACACACACCAGCTTGAGCAAGCCCGTGAGCTCCTGCCTGTAGAGAGGTTACCTCCCATCCCCCTGGGATGATGACCCATGTAGAATGATCAATGAGATGTCAATGAAAAATCCAACATGATACCACAAGAAATGAGGCACAAATTTCTTGAGGAAATTTATAAAGAAGCCGGAAATGAATTAGATAAAATCTACACTGATGGGTCATCTAATCCTGCCAATGGCAGGGCTGGGGCAACATACTGAAGAAAAAAAGCACGTATTGAGAACTATGCCTCATCAACGCAAACAGAACTGCCATTATAATGGTGATAAGATTTCTTGAAAGATACAATAACGGTACAGTGATCTGCACAGATTCAAAAGCAGAACTACAAAACCTTAATAAAAATCGGGCAGAAAACCTTACGATAGTTGCTGAAATCAAGAGAGTTGTGAGAGTACTAACCAATCAGAGAAGGGTGGTAAAATTTCTGTGGATCCCCCTTCCTATGTTGAAATCGGTGGGAATGAATGAGCAGATATGCTGGCTGCTGAAGGTGGCCACATTGAATACATAATGCCCAAGATTTCTACAAATTAGAGGTATTATCAGGCAATATCACCATGACAAGGTAACTGAGGAAACGACCCAAGCACAAACCAATGAATCTGTGCGCTGGTACAATGCAATTGCAGCTGGCAATCCCTCTGGAGGAAGAGGAGGTGGCCTCGGGAGAGAATCATTAATACTACAAATTAGTCTTGTATACAACTATCCATGGAGATTCGGGATGGAAACAATAGCTGAGCAGTGGAGTGGCAGAATTTGTGGTGAGAGTGACGAACACTGCCTTGACCACTACCTACTGAGATAATATGGAACATCTAAGAGACATTAGAAACGTGTAGCATAGAACACTCCACATTGTTTGAGTTAGGAAAATGCTATCTGTCAAATATAAATGCTGTTCTCAAACGATTCCCCCATTTTGCACCCGCAAGATAACGTAAGATTTTAAGGGTTGACAAATGTTAATCTTGTTTGATAAGCTGTTCTCTTGAGACAATTAAGCAAGTCTCAGATGTATCTGGCTACAAGTGACAGAATGAATAACCCAGCGGGTTTTCTTGCTATTGGGGAGTGTTGTACATGCTGCTATGGCGGTGTGTCCACTCACAGGGTCAGTAGCGTTGCCCAATACTGTCACTATGGTGGTGTGTCCACTCATAGGATGAATGGCGCTGCCCAATACTGTCACTATGGTGGTGTGTCCACTCACAGGATGAGTGACGCTACCCAATAAGCTCTTCTCTCGGGGAAAAACTAAAACGGAGAGTTAGAGTTAGCAAACTTACCAGAAGCTTTGACAAAGTTTAAGTATCGCACTGAGGAAGCGAGTTTATTAGGTAACGCTACTCATCCCGGGAATGGACACCACCATAGTGCATGTACAGAACTCCCTGCAGGTTCGCAGTGGCAGCAACCCCAGCCCTAGACAGATGCAAATGTAAGAGGTCGTGTTTATTTCTAAAGAAATGGGCCAATAGGCCTTCTGCAGTTACCTTGTTCTTATGTTCTTATCTGTGTGCCGGCTGGATAACAATGCCTGGAGCTAAGATTTAGAGTCTGTATGAATGATGACATTATGTAAATTATTCTCATTTGCATAATTTATGGCCAATTTATTCTTTCACGGCATACATTTTCTTTGAGTGGGAAAATGTTGTAAGTGGAGTGCCTCAAGGCTCTGTCCTGGGACCTCTGTTGTATATAATATATATAAATGATTTAGATTCAGGTTTGAGTAGCAACATTTGCAAATTTGCCGATGATACAAAAATCGGTAGGGAAATTAATACGGAAGAAGACTCACTATCACTTCAAGTTGATCTAAATAGGGTTTTGAAATTGTAAAAGGATTGGCAGATGCTGTTTAATGCTGATAAATGTAAAGTTCTGAGACTAGGTAATGATGATAGCTAAACTTTCTAATATGCTGCACTCACCTGAGGTCTATAGAAGAAGAACGAAATCTGATTATGAATGTATATTGGTTCTACAAGGTAGCCAACTCCGTCAAAATACTCCAAAAATTAAAAAATTACTCCATGGGATAACTGGGATCTATCAGTTGATTTTGTAAATGCGCCCAAGAAAGATAGTGTGCACTCTACATTATTAAAACAGTTAACACTGAAAAGCATCACTGAAAGTACTCAGAGTATGGGTAACGATATGTATCAGTGCTATACCGACGGCTCTGTAGAAGAAGGTGGACGATGTACCAGATGTGCATGCTATATATTTGAACAATCTTCTCTCGTACATACAGCAATGAAGCGCGTCAATGACTGGGCAAGTACAACTCAAACCGAACTTGCAGGCATATACCTTGCCACTGAATTTCTAAAAGACAAAGGCAGTAGACTCATATACTGTGACTCGCAGAGTGCACTCCTGGCATTGAACGCACATAGTAGTGACACCCAGAAAATAGTCAGTGATATTCGAATGAATGTTTTAGCTGCTAAAGAAGGCAGATTTGAAATTAAATTCTTATGAATACCATGACATGTTGGCATCTCAAGGCATGACACTGTTGAAATGCTTGCAAAGACAGCCTGCAGAAAACCAGTGGTCGAAATTGATATGGGTGTTTCATTAGCAGTGACAAAGAGAATACTTAAACAAATATCTAATGAAGATCTCCCAGACCTAAGAAATTCACAAAGACCGGAAAGTTGTTGCATTAAATATTATGATAGATATCGTGAGGAGACATTCACATATGGGACTAATAGAACAAGAACCCGGCAATGTGATGTTATAGTGGCCAGAATACGCCTGGGATATAGACGTATCTGGCAGCTTTCTCAAAACCCAAATGTCGAGTACACAATGTGTCAACTTTGTGAAAGAGAAAACATGCACTCTCTTGAACATTATATTGTAGAATGTCTCATATTGACTGACTTTCGCCCTCCTGGGCTAAGGTATGCTGAACTCTGTAATTACTATATGAGTACAGGAACACTTGATGATATATTGGACTTGTACCCAAGATTAACCATGTAATGTATCAATTATATAATGTATGTGATGTAACTATATAACCTGAGCTTGTAAAAGCACCTTCAGTGATTAAGTGCTTAATTGCACACTAGTTTTTCTATCAGCTATCTCACTCTATCAGAGCAAAAGAGACATAAGAAGAAAGTTAACTGCAGAAGGCCTATTGGCCCATACGAGGCAGCTCCTATCTATAACCACCCAATCCCACTCATATACTTTTCCAACCCGCGCTTGAAACAATCGAGGGACCCCACCTCCACCATGTTACGCGGTAATTGGTTCCACAAATCAACAACCCTGTTACCGAACCAGTATTTACCCAAGTCTTTCCTAAATCTAAACTTATCCAATTTATACCATTGTGTCGTGTTGTCTTGTGATGATACTTTTAATACCCTATTAATATCTCCTTTGTTATGTCCATTCATCCACTTGTAAACCTCTATCATGTCACCCCTAACTATTCGCCTTTCCAATGAATGCAATTTAAGCTTTGGTAATCTTTCTTTATATAAAAGATTTCTAATTTGGGGAATTAAATTAGTCTTCCTACGTTGGACCAAAACTGAACTGCATAATCTAAATGGGGCCTAACCAGAGCAAGATATAGCTTAAGAACCACACCAGGTGTCTTGTTACTAACGCTTTGATTAATAAATCCCAGTGTCCTATTCGCCTTATTACGAACATTCATGCATTGATCCTTTTGTTTTAAATTCTTACTAATCATAACTCCCAGATCCCTTTTGCAATCCGACTTCGCAATCTCAACACCATCTAGCTCGTATCTTGTAACTCTATCATCATTACCTAGCCTCAGAGCTTTACATTTATCAGCATTAAACTGCATTTGCCAATCCTTTGACCATTTCAAAACCCTATCTAGATCAACTTGAAGTGATAGTGAGTCCTCCTACGAATTAATTTCCCTACCGATTTCCGTATCATCGGCAAATTTGCAAATTTTGCTACTCAAACCTGAATCTAAATCATTTATATATATTATAAACAACAGAAGCCCCAGGACAGAGCCCTGAGGTACTCCACTAACAACATTATCCCACTCTGACTTAACCCCATATATACTAACTCTCTGTTTCCTTTGGAATAGCCATGCCCTTATCCAACTTAATATAGCACCCCCAATACCATGAGCTTCTATTTTTTTAATTAGTCTTTCATGTGGCACTGTATCAAAAGCTTTGCTAAAGTCAAGGTACACAACATCACAATCCTTACCCCTATCAACTGCCTCAACTATGCTGGAATAAAAAGTTAGCAAATTTGTTAAACATGAACGGCCATTTGTAAATCCATGTTGCGACTCATTTATTAATTTATGTTTTTCAATATGGAGATGAATTGTATTTGCAATTATTGATTCAAGTAACTTTCCCACAATAGGCGTTAGGCTAATTGGCCGATAGTTTGACGCAAGTGATCTATCTCCTTTCTTAAAAATTGTAACCACATTAGCTACCTTACATGACTCTGGCTCTGCCTGACTCTATTGATTTATTAAATGTGGTAGACAGTGGCTCGGAAAGCTCCTCTTTGCATTCTTTAAGCACCCTGGCAAACACTTCATCCGGCCCTTGGGATTTGTTTGGTTTTAGTTTTAATAATTGTTTAATTACATCCTCCCTGGTAACTACTAAACTAGTCAACCTGTCCTCGTCCCAACCCACATAGACCTGTTCGTCTGAAGGCATATTGTTAAGTTCTTCTTTAGTAAATACAGATATCAAATATTTATTAAAAATACTACTCATCTCTTCATCATTATCTGTTATTTGACCTGTCTCAGTTTTTAATGGACCTATCCTCTCCCTAATCTTTGTCCGGTATAACTGGAAAAACCCTTTAGGGTTTGTCTTTGCTTGCTCTGCTATGCAAACTTCATAGTTTCTTTTTGCTTTCCTTATCTCTTTTTTAGTATTTCTAACCAGTTGTACGAATTCCTGTTCTAAACTGACTTCCTCATTCTTAATCCTTTTGTACCGCGCTCTCTTTTTACCTATAAGGTTCTTCAGATCCTTTGTTATCCACTTTGGATCATTAGTATTCGATCTATTCAATTTATATGGTATTCTACATTCCTGGGCTTCGCTTAGAATATTATTAAATAGGTTATAATTTGAGTCCACATCGAAAACCCTCTTTACGTCACCTATCGCTGGGTTCACTTCTAGTTCTAAGACCGGCCCACACCCCATACCCGAGACTTTCCAATCTATTTGACCCAAAAAATTTTTTAGGCTATTAAAATCAGCTTTTCGAAAATCAGGTACTTTAACAGAATTTTCTCCTACAGATCTATTCTATTCTATGCTAAATCTGATTTCTTTATGATCACTGTTCCCTAGCTCATTCCCTATTTCGATGTCCTTAATTTGTGTTTCCCTGTTAGTTAACACTAAATCTAAAATATTATTTTCCCGCGTTGGTTCCTTAATGTGTTGCGTGAGAAAGCAATCGTCAATTAATTCTAGAAAATCTTCTGGTTCATTATTCCCTGTTTTGTTCAACCAGTTTATTCCACTAAAATTAAAGTCACCCATGACAAATACTGTTAGATCTAGATGCTCTAGATATTTCATCCCATAGATGCTTTGCTTCCATTCTGTCTAAATTTGGTGGCCTATATATAACTCCAATTATAACATTATTTGCTTTTTCGTTTAATTCTATCCAAATAGTTTGTGTGTGTGGCTCAGTTTTGATTCCCTCTTTGAGACTACATTTCAAATTGTCCATAACATATATGGCTACTCCCCCTCCTCGTCTTATATATCTATCTGTGTGAAATAGTTTAAATCCATTTATTTGATATTTAGCTAATAGTTCTCTATTTTCTACATTCATCCACGTTTCGGTAAGTGCAATAATATCTATTTTTTCTGTGCAGACAAGAAAATTTTATTCGTTAATTTTATTTCTTAGACTTCTACTGTTAGTATAATATACCCTAAGTGAATTGTTATTATGAGGCCCTTTTCTTTCCCTGATCATTTTGCCAATTCTTTTCTCCCACGAACACATACTTTTAATACCTCCTTCCTCCAAATCAATTCCCATACCACTATCTACTAACAGTTTACAGTTTAAACACTTCGTCCGGCCCTGGGGATTTGTTTGGTTTGAGTTTAACTATTTGTTTAATTAGTTCGGTAACAGGGTTGTTGATTTCGGTAACAGGGTTGTTGTTCGGTAACAGGGTTGTTGGTGTTGATTTGTGGAACCAATTGCCGCGTAACGTGGGGGATGTGGGGTCCCTCGATTGTTTCAAGCGCGGGTTGGACAAGTATATGAGTGGGATTGGGTGGTTATAGATAGGAGCTGCCTCGTATGGGCCAATAAGCCTTCTGCAGTTACCTTTGTTCTTATATTCTTATTACATCCTCCCTGGTAACTGCTAAACTAGTCAACCTGTCCTCGTCCCCACCCACATATACTTGTTCGGCTGTAGGCATATTGTTAAGTTCCTCTTTAGTAAATACAGATATCAAATATTTATTAAAAATACTACTCATCTCTTCATCATAATCTGTTATTTGACCTGTCTCAGTTTTTAATGGACCTATCCTCTCCCTAATCTTTGTCCGGTATAACTGGAAAAACCCTTTAGGGTTTGTCTTTGCTTCCTCTGCTATGCAAACTTCATAGTTTCTTTTTGCTTTCCTTATCTCTTTTTTAGTATTTCTAACCAGTTGTACGAATTCCTGTTCTAAACTGACTTGCCCATTCTTAATCCTTTTGTACCGCGCTCTCTTTTTACCTATAAGTTTCTTCAGATCCTTTGTTATCCACTTTGGATCATTAGTATTCGATCTATTCAATTTCTATGGTATACTACATTCCTGGGCTTCGCTTAGAATATTTTTAAATAGGTTATATTTTGAGTCCACATCGAAAACCCTCTTTACGTCACCTATCGCTGGGTTCACTTCTAGTTCTAAGACCGGCCCACACCCCATACCCAAGACTTTCCAATCTATTTGACCCAATAAATTTCTTAGGTTATTGAAATTAGCTTTTCGAAAATCAGGTACTTTAACAGAATTTTCTCCTACAGATCTATTCCATTCTATGCTAAATCTGATTTCTTTATGATCACTGTTCCCTAGCTCATTCCCTATTTCGATGTCCTTAATTTGTGTTTCCCTGTTAGTTAACACTAAATCTAAAATATTATTTTCCCGCGTTGGTTCCTTAATGTGTTGCGTAAGAAAGCAATCGTCAATTAATTCTAGAAAATCTTCTGCTTCATTATTCCCTGTTTTGTTCAACCAGTTTATTCCACTGAAGTTAAAGTCACCCATGACATAAATACTGTTAGATCTAGATGCTCTAGATATTTCATCCCATAGATGCTTTGCTTCCATTCTGTCTAAATTTGGTGGCCTATATATAACTCCTATTATAATATTATTTGCTTTTTCGTTTAATTCTATCCATATAGTTTCTGTGTGTAGCTCAGTTTTGATTCCCTTTTGAGACTACATTTCAAATTGTCCCTAACATATATGGCTACTCCCCCTCCTCGTCTAATATATCTATCTGTGTGAAATAGTTTAAATCCATTCATTTGATATTCAGCCCTCCCTCTATTGTTTCAAGCGTGAGTTGGACAAGTATATGAGTGGGATTGGGTGGTTATAGATAGGAGCTGCCTCGTATGGGCCAATAGGCCTTCTGCAGTTACCTTTGTTCTTATGTTCTTGTGCAGTTTCTTTAACTGTAAGCGTAGGTTAGACATATATATATATATTGCCTTCATATTTACTTGTAGACATGAATCAGTGAGAGCACAAGACTCGCCTCACCTGGGGTTCATGTGACTCACCTCAGTCACATGGAGCCCGAGAATATAAGGCCAACTGTTATTGTAAATTGTCCACTTGCATTCCGAAGTTCACGAGTGTCATTGGTCACCATCGTCCTCTCTGTTGCATCGTGACTACATTTTCTTGGTGTGATAATGGATTCACATTTATTCTCTCACATTTATGTGAGTGAATACTTCCCGGCCTATGCGCGGAGGTTATCCCCGAGAATATGTGCTGTTCATCTTTTACGAATGGCAAAGTTCATAGAAGGAATGTTCAATATTCAAATTGAAAATCTACAAAAATTAGCCACAGAAAAGGTTTGTCTCAGTTATGTATCTGGCTAACGTTCTAGCTGAACGTATTGAAACGGCTTCTGTCAGGATGACTGGAGAATGGGAGAACGTCCTTTGGTATGTGGTAGACCTGGCCAAACACTGGAGCACAGGACAAATTCTGGATTTCGACATACTAAAGTGTACGTGCGTAAAGTCCTGGATACTCAGGATGTTCACCGACCCCATTTTGTGCCCAAACAAGTACCTGCGTATGGAAATGCTTCGCTTCATTGGTATGTGGCCTGAGACGTACCTTCAGGACGCCACCATAGGCACGCAAGCAGCTGCAGGGTTGGTGTCTGCAGGTGCGTGCATGCAGCTGGACCATCTTACGGGCGGTTACTCACAAATGAAACTCTTTTACTCGCTTACCAAGGTGTTGTATAATCTCCATAAGTATGGTTATCTAGTTGCTGTTACTGCAGCTGCCGTGGACCAGGTCAAGAATCTGAAGATTGGACCAGAAGTGATTTTCTTCAACAGCATTATTAGGCTGTTGGCCCAAAGGTCAAAAGGCGACAGTAGAGATGAACCGTGCCAGCTCTCTTGATTTGTCTTCATCTGCTCTTATATTTAAATGCATCTGTGACATCTTTTTGTTATTGGTAGTCAGGCCACCTACTATGATGGCTTTCCAGTGTCCTGGTCTGGCTCAGGCTGCAGCTTCCGCTCTTGTCACTATAACATCATCCGTAGTTGCTGTAAGATCCAGGCCCCAAATTGTTGATTCCGCCACCTACTTCTCATTTACCGCTGGATTAAGTAAAATTTTCAAGAACATTTCCTTGCAAAAACAGTTTAGGTTAATTTGGAGAGTTCTGAAAGATGACCACGCCCAGCTATTGTCTTCTCTCAACAGTTCAGGCTTTTCCTTCCAATACTTTCCAAATCCATGTGAGGAGCCGACGGAGGAATGCCCGGAGAAGTTCATGGACAGCATAACCCAGGCAGTGATGGAGGCGCCGGTGCTGCTGCATTCGTCCAAGATGGTGGTGGACGAGTCGACGCTGATCCATCTGCTGCTGGAGTCTCCTTCCGACCCCTTTACACGGCGCCCTCTGGACCACGGCTCCTACAGTCGCCTGCCACACCTCAAAGCTGACATTCTTGCCTGGAGGAACAATGTCGGTCGTAACCTTGATAGTGAAGATTTTGGCAGCGTTGAGGTCAACACGGAAAGTGGCGAAGAGAACCCCAACGGTTGTAGCAGCAGCTGTGACACAACTGGTGACAGTGACACCAGTAGCCACAGCGACAGAACTGGTGGCAGAATCTTCGACGATTGGAAGGGAGACAGTAACAAGGAAGATGAGTTTTGCGAAATGTGTAAATTTCCTTAGATCTTTCAATGGCTTCTTAATCTCGTAAATTCTGGCTAAAAACTAATTACTTGATGGAATTTTTAAGCAATAAGCATAAGTTATGCTACCTCAATGTAGCATAACTTTCTGTTTGTCAATTTTAATCATTACGAATGTTGTTCAATATTTATTTTCTCAAATAAAGTTTTCTATAAGTTTAGTATGTTTCTCCTACGCTGCAGATGTTTTAATATTTATGCCAACCCATCCTCAGATCAAGTCCATTCCATACAGAGGTCGACCCCACAGACGCATTCATAAATTTTAACTATTAATTTGGAACAGGAATTTTCTCGAATATAAATTAATGTTATTATATTTGTCAGTCATGAACAGGGGGTTTGGCGGGTGCATGGAATAGACTTTGGCCTTTGTTTATGAGGACGGGCTGGTTTATGAAATAAATCTAGAAATAAATCCCAATTACCTATTTGTCTTATTCCTTATTTGTATAATCGTTCTAATCATAATATGGGTCGTTTTCCCTATGACAACATCCCAATGAACTAGTTGATTTATCTGTTCATCTGAATGTGTTGCTTAAGGATTAAGCAACATTAACTCATTAAGATTAAATATCAGAGTGAAGTCGACAAGACGGCATCTGTGAATAGTACAATATTAATGGAAACCAGGAAAGATTATTTTAGAAGATCAATGAATAGGATGATCACTACAGCCTACTAGAAGTTATCTACTTGAACAATATGACATGTAAGAATCATGACGTCATAGGACACACTAACATGTTAGAACAGAATAGAATGTTTGTTCAATGGTAAACAAGCTCTAAGACACACCCTCTTTGTCCTAGATTCTTTATAAACTACTTTATAACTGGCAATTGTCAGCTGCCAGAAAACAAGTCTCCTTCCACTACAGTGGAAAACAAGTTTTCCACCCCCCCCTTAATCGCTTCTGTCGTCCAAATTACTCATTGAGCATGGCACTCCTGCCATCAGGGGTTGTGTCTAGGCCCAAATTTGCGTGAAATTGGGGCCGATGTGACAAACTAAGAGACAGTTGCAGTGTTAACCCATGAGGCATATGGCAGAGCCTCATGGTGTATCAGATTGATCCCTCATCCCTCGGGTCTGAGCATCCTGTCTATTGGCAATGGACAATTGGTGTTGGGCAGTGTAAGCGAGTGTGATATTACAGGCCCCTGTTGGATTTTTGGATTCCGCCAGGCTGCGTCAGTGTGGGGACGCCGCCGGCCATTGTCACCCCAGTGTAGAGCAAGGCAGGCTCTGGTTTGATGGGGTTGTTAGTGATTCCCCATCCGCGTGTGAACTCCTGTGGGCGGCAGCCTGCCAGCCCGGGCACCCAGGCCGTCCACCTTGGCCAGCTGCCCGGGGGGGGCCACCCCAGGCCACCCGCGCGGCCAAATCCCACCTCACCCCGCGCACGAGCTCAGCCGGGTGGGGTGCTATGACGTCATGCGCTACCCGTGGCCACCCAGCCGTTCGGCCCGGCCACGGGATTATGTAGTATCATAATGTATATATAGTAGACTGACTAGAGTATGTAACCGGTCAGTGTAGATATTTACCATATAAGTGATCCAGCCTGTCGATTCTATATAATCGTTCAGACTGGATTAATGCCATAGAGTACTGTAAAATTATAATCATTAGAGGTAGGCAGGCCAGGTAGCAAGGATGTCAGTGGGGGCCCTGAGGTCTGTGCAGTTAGTTACATTAAC
This sequence comes from Procambarus clarkii, assembly GCF_040958095.1. Taxonomy (NCBI): domain Eukaryota; kingdom Metazoa; phylum Arthropoda; class Malacostraca; order Decapoda; family Cambaridae; genus Procambarus; species Procambarus clarkii. Next base: position 6,036,602 of record NC_091208.1, read on the forward strand.
CTGATGATATAATTTTCATTGATTATGTGAATGCCATTTCTATGTGTTCATTTGCATGCTCTATGTACTGTGTTGTGTGGTGAGTCAGTAGATGTGATTGCCTAATGATGTCATTAGCATGTGGGGTATGCTGACGGCATCATTATGTTGCAGTGTTCTTATCAGTTTATACGATATTATTGCCCCAGGTACTGTGTTGAGGGTTTAAGGGACCTCTAGGATTATTCAGGGGAATTCACAGTGCTTAATGAGAGCAGGCAATTGATGGGTTAATTGCCTTGCTGAGGTAAGTGTGTGTTCACAGTAGTCCTTTGCAACGGGTGCAAGAAAAAAAGAGGGGGGGGGCAGTAATATTGGTATACTTTTGTGTGTTGCACAACCGTGTGTCATTATTGTGTGGGCACAGTAATTAGCGAGTTGCAGTAGCCACAACCATATGTGGGCAGTGCATTTATGATGTTGCATGCCATTGTAGTGTGACCTATGTAACGCTGGGGTTACTTTGTTTCTTTAAGTTGTGTTGAGGACTTAAGGATTCAGTGAGTTAATTAAGTAAGGGGTAATTAACTGGATAAGGGGTGCACACTTAGTATTATGGAGTGAGTGAGGGCTGTTATGAGAGAAAACAGTGTTGAGCTTGAGTGAGATACGTCTCGGGAGCAATTAATTGTCTATGTGACAACTAATTGACCACTCTAGCTAATTATGTAATTAGCCTTCTCATCATGTATTCACATAGTGGAAGAGGATCTGTCAGTATTTGTGTTAACGTAATTTGCTCGAGACTAATTACCTTTCAGGGGTATAGCAATTAGTGGCTCAGGTTAATTAGTGGAGTAATTAACATTGGAGAGCTCCGATGACTCGGTAAAGCGAGGTCATGGAGCTAGCATAAATCGATGTATTAATCATATCCTGTCTGAGGACAGTGGATTAGTGGCACATCTTGTTAATTAGGGTAATTAACTGTGAATTTACAGTGTTTGATGAGACCTGCTTAGGCAGTGCGGAGTGAGACGTATTTATGGATGATTAATTATCGGTCCTGGTGACAGTTAATTAATTGCTCAGAATTAATTAGGGTAATTAACACTCACTAGTAATTTTTTGACACAGACTGTTGAGAAGCTACTAAGTTAGGGTAGGCTTAGTTAACGTAACTCAATGGGGATGGAATTAAGGGTCCGTTTGACCTTAATTGAGAATTACTCACTGAATGCTTGCAAGGAGTCAAGTGTGATGTAATATATGTTTGAGTTATTGTTAACAAGAGAGACAAGTGTTAAAGATTAACGTAGAGTATCATCATGTTGTTGTCTAGTGTGAGACAATTGTTTGTGATTACCGTAGTACTTTGTTGCTGACTGCTGCTATCAGTCAATTAACGTAATTAATCACTTAAGGCAATTTCTTTTGGTTGTCGTCTGGTGACGAGAGTAGAGTCATCTAGGGATTTGTGGAGCTGTGTCCCAGAATCCCGCCTTGCCTGTCTTTGTTACTGTTTACAACAGTGCAACTTCTTGTAGGGAGTTGCAAAGAGTGTTCACACTGGGTTGTGATAGGGGGGGGGGGTCACTGTTGGACTATCCGCCTTTGTCTCTCCTGGGGGGCGGAAGGACCCCTAAGCTTGTGATTATAGTAGCTGTCAGGGAAACCGAGACACTATTGATTGCATGCTTGTGTCTTCAGTGGATATCCTTCATTTGTTCAGTTAGTTCATGTTATCAGCCCGAAGTGTCAGCAAGATGGAGCCTGCTGTCACTTCTCGAGGGGCTGTTGAATAGCTGTGTTGCAAATGCCACTTGATGTACAATAACGTAACCATTCGCTTTGGTGTAACTTAGTCTGTGATATTTTTCTTTGTTTTGCAATATTGCGTCATCAGTGGGCACACCTGTGTTCAGGTTAGTTCAGTATGCAGCCTCACAGCAAGGGTTGCTATTTAGCTGTTTGTTATCGTGCCACTGGATGGACATTAACGTAATGTAAACTCGGTAATGTAGTAGTTAGTCTCTTGTTATTAATAAATTGTTATGTTATAGAAAACGGTCTTTGATGTCAACCCTTCAACCATATTATTCCACCATATTTCTGCATATTATTAAATGTTGTTGTGATCTTGATATGACGGCTGTTCTTAGGAATTCGAATTCCAATTCATAGCGCCACATCAAATATAAATATTTGATTGTGAGAACCCGTCGGTTACCCTTTATTAGTTTTAACGTCCTGTTTAACTAGGAGGAGCCAGCGGCCTATTGTGGACAGGTTTTCACCTCTAGTGGTGGAGGCCTGGCGGTTTGCTCCCGCTTTTCCTTTTTCTATTGGACTCATGCTTAACTGCAGTGAGCAGCCTTTAAATTTGTAGTCCACCTCCTAAGAGAGGTAGGCGTAGAAAAAAATCTCACAGAGTTGTCCCTCCCCAGTGTTAAAAGCAGAATGCTAAGCTTGCAATTAAGATAGCCAGAGACCCCCATTACAACGATATTGTCGAGAATAAACTGAGTTCTGTGCTACTCACAGGAGGAAACATAAAAAAGCAAACAATGGCAACTCCAGTGAGTCTGCAATCAGGATATTGCCGAGAATAAACTGAGTTCTGTGCTACTCACAGGAGGAAACAGGAAACAATGGCAACTCCAGTCAGTCTGCAATCTGGAAGAACACACACCTGCTTGAGCAAGCCCGTGAGCTCCTGCCTGTAGAGAGGTTACCTCCCATCCCCCTGGGATGATGACCCATGTAGGATGATCAATGAGATGACAATGAAAAATCCAACATGATACCACAAGAAATGAGGCACAAATTTCTTGAGGAAATTTATAAAGAAGCCGGAAATGAATTAGATAAAATCTACACTGATGGGTCATCTAATCCTGCCAATGGCAGAGCTGGGGCAGCATACTGAAGAAAAAAGCACGTATTGAGAACTATGCCTCATCAACGCAAACAGAACTGCCATTATAATGGTGATAAGATTTCTTGAAAGATACAATAACGGTACAGTGATCTGCACAGATTCAAAAGCAGAACTACAAAACCTTAATAAAAATCGGGCAGAAAACCTTACGATAGTTGCTGAAATCAAGAGAGTTGTGAGAGTACTAACCAATCAGAGAAGGGTGGTAAAATTTCTGTGGATCCCCCTTCCTATGTTGAAATCGGTGGGAATGAATCAGCAGATATGCTGGCTGCTGAAGGTGGCCACATTGAATACATAATGCCCAAGATTTCTACAAATTTGAGGTATTATCAGGCAATATCACCATGACAAGGTAACTGAGGAAACGACCGAAGCACAAACCAATGAATCTGTGCGCTGGTACAATGCAATTGCAGCTGGCAATCCCTCTGGGGGAAGAGGAGGTGGCCTCGGGAGAGAATCATTAATACCAAAAATTAGTCTTGTATACAAATATCCATGGAGATTCGGGATGGAAACAATAGCTGAGCAGCGGAGTGGCAGAATTTGTGGTGAGAGTGACGAACACTGCCTTGACCACTACCTACTGAGAGAATATGGAACATCTAAGAGACATTAGAAACGTGTAGCATAGTACACCCCACATTGTTTGAGTTAGGAAAATGCTATCTGTCAAATATAAATGCTATTCTCAAACGATTCCCGCATTTTGCACCCACAAGATAACGTAAGATTTTAAGGGTTGACAAATGTTAATCTTGTTTGATAAGCTGTTCACTTGAGACAATTAAGCAAGTCTCAGATGTATCTGGGTACAAGTGACAGAATGAATAACCCAGCGGGTTTTCTTCCTATTGGGGAGTGTTGTACATGCTGCTATGGCGGTCTGTCCACTCACAGGGTCAGTAGCGTTGCCCAATACTGTCACTATGGGGGTGTGTCCACTCATAGGATGAATGGCGCTGCCCAATAAGCTCTTCTCTCGGGGAAAAACTAAAACGTAGAGTTAGAGTTAGCAAACTTACCAGAAGCTTTGACAAAGTTTAAGTATCGCACTGGGGGAGCGAGTTTATTAGGTAACGCTACTCATCCCGGGAATGGTCATCGCCATAGTGCATGTACAGAACTCCCTGCAGGTTCGCAGCGGCAGCAACCCCAGCCCTAGACAGATGCAAATGTAAGAGGTCGTGTTTATTTCTAAAGAAATGGGCCAATAGACCTTCTGCAGTTACTTTGTTCTTATATTCTTATCTGTGTGCCGGCTGGATAACAATGCCTGGAGCTAAGATTTAGAGTCTGTATGAATGATGACATTATGTAAATTATTCTCACTTGCATAATTTATGGCCAATTTATTCTTTCACGGCATACATTTTCTCTGAGTGGGAAAATGTTGTAAGTGGAGTGCCTCAAGGCTCTGTCCTGGGACCTCTGTTGTATATAATATATATAAATGATTTAGATTGAGGTTTGAGTAGCAACATTTGCAAATTTGCCGATGATACAAAAATCGGTAGGGAAATTAATACGGAAGAAGACTCACTATCACTTCAAGTTGATCTAAATAGGGTTTTGAAATTGTAAAAGGATTGGCAGATGCAGTTTAATGCTGATAAATGTAAAGTTCTGAGACTAGGTAATGATGATAGCTAAACTTTCTAATATGTTGCACTCACCTGAGGTCTATAGAAGAAGAACGAAATCTGATTATGAATGTATATTGGTTCTACAAGGTAGCCAACTCCATCAAAATACTCCAAAAATAAAAAATTACTCCGTGGGATAACTGGGATCTATCAGTTGATTTTGTAAATGCGACCAAGAAAGATAGTGTGCACTCTACATTATTAAAACAGTTAACACTGAAAGTACTCAGAGTATGGGTAACGATGTGTATCAGTGCTATACCGACGTCTCTGTAGAACATAAGAACATAAGAACAAAGGTAACTGCAGAAGGCCTATTGGCCCATACGAGGCAGCTCCTATTCTATAACCACCCAATCCCACTCATATACTTGTCCAACCCGTGCTTGAAACAATCGAGGGACCCCACCTCCACAATGTTACGCGGCAATTGGTTCCACAAATCAACAACCCTGTTACTGGACCAGTATTTACCCAAGTCTTTCCTAAATCTAAACTTATCCAATTTATACCCATTGTTTCGTGTTCTGTCCTGTGTTGATACTTTTAATACCCTATTAATATCCCCCCGGTTATGTCCATTCATCCACTTGTAAACCTCTATCATGTCACCCCTAACTCTTCGCCTTTCCAGTGAATGCAACTTAAGCTTTGTTAATCTTTCTTCATATGAAAGATTTCTAATTTGGGGAATTAACTTAGTCATCCTACGCTGGACACGTTCAAGTGAATTTATATCCATTCTATAATATGGCGACCAAAACTGAACTGCATAATCTAAATGGGGCCTAACTAGAGCAAGATATAGCTTGAGAACCACACCAGGTGTCTTGTTACTAACGCTGCGATTAATAAATCCAAGTGTCCGATTTGCCTTATTACGAACATTTATGCATTGATCCTTTTGTTTTAAATTCTTACTAATCATAACTCCCAGATCCCTTTCGCAATCCGACTTCGCAATCACAACACCATCTAGCTCGTATCTTGTAACTCTATCATCATTACCTAACCTCAGAACTTTACATTTATCAGCATTAAACTGCATCTGCCAATCCTTTGACCATTTCAAAACCCTATCTAGATCAACTTGAAGTGATAGTGAGTCCTCCTCCGAATTAATTTCCCTACCGATTTTCGTATCATCGGCAAATTTGCAAATGTTGCTACTCAAACCTGAATCTAAATCATTTATATATATTATAAACAACAGAGGTCCCAGGACAGAGCCTTGAGGCACTCCACTTACAACATTTTCCCACTCTGACTTGATTCCATTTATACTAACTCTCTGTTTCCTTTGGTATAGCCATGCCCTAATCCAGCTTAATATAGCACCCCCAATACCATGAGACTCTATCTTTTTAATCAGTCTTTCATGTGTTGTTATATTATCATAGCAATATGGAAGTTGTAGTGAAGGACCTGGTGACTCTAGTGGGAGCCCTGAGGACAGAGTTGGACTCTCTGCGGGAGGAGGTGCGTCAGCTTAAAAAACAACGAGAAGTAACGAAGGAGGAGACCAGCAGTAAAGGGACCTCGTCTTGGAGAGTTGCGAAAGACAGGGGCCTTAAGAAGACTTTGATAAAGCCGCCTTCAAACGCCATAGCAACTTCAAATTCATTTGACGTTTTGGAGGACGAGTGCTGTGGAGAGACTGTGGATCGCGCAAAAGGGAAAGCAACGAAGAGAAAGGAAGCGCAGGCCCCTCAGAAAGTAAAGGAAGTACCTAAGCAAACATTAGTTGTGGGAGATTCCCAGATAAGGTATTTGGATAGAACGTTTTGTGCTAGAGATAGGGGGAACAGGTTAAGGGTTTGCTATCCCGGAGCTGGCATTGGTGATATTATAAACAACATGAATGATATTATGGCTGGTAATGGGAACAATCCCATTATTTGCATTAGCGTGGGAGGAAATGATGTTGGTCGAGTCAGGAGTGAGGAACTGATTCAGAGGTATAAAACAGCCATAGAGTTAGTTAGGAGCAAGGGAGGAATCCCGATCATATGTGGCATTCTTCCAAGAAAGGGAGTGGGAAATGAATGGATATCGAGGGCACTTGGTGTCAATTGCCGGCTGGAAAGATATTGCAAATCAAATGCAATATCTTTCATAGACAACTGGGAACACTTCTATGGAAGAAATGAAATGTATGCTCGTGATGGGGTGCATCTATCGAGAGCTGGGGTTGTTGCTGTTGCGAACTCGCTAGAAGAAGTGGTTAGAGGTGTTTGTTTGGGTTTAAACTGTTAGTAGATAGAGGTATGGGAATTGATTTGGAGGAAGGAGGTAATAAAAGTATGTGTTTGTGGGAGAAAGGAATTGGCAAAAAGATCAGGGAAAGAGAAGGTCCGCAAAATAACAATTCACTTAGGGTATATTACACTAACAGTAGAAGTCTAAGAAATAAAATTAACGAATTAAATGCTCTTGTCTGCACAGAAAAAATAGATATTATTGCACTTACCGAAACGTGGATGAATGTAGAAAATAGAGAACTATTAGCTGAATATCAAATATATGGATTTAAACTATTTCACACAGACAGATATATTAGACGAGGAGGTGGAGTAGCCATATATGTTAGGGACAATTTGAAATGTAGTCTCAAAGAGGGAATCAAAACAGAGCCACACACAGAAACTATTTGGATTGAATTAAACGAAAAAGCTAATAATATTATAATAGGAGTAATATATAGGCCACCAAATTTAGACAGAATGGAAGCAAAGCATCTATGGGATGAAATATCTAGAGCATCTAGATCTAACAGTATTTATGTCATGGGTGACTTTAATTTTAGCGGAATAAACTGGTTGAACAAAACAGGGAATAGTGAAGCAGAAGATTTTCTAGAATTAATTGACGATTGCTTTCTTACGCAACACATTAAGGAACCAACACGGGAAAATAATATTTTAGATTTAGTGTTAACTAACAGGGAAACGCAAATTAATGACATCGAAATAGGGAGTGAGCTAGGGAGCAGTGATCACAAAGAAATCAGATTTAGCATAGAATGGAATAGACCAGTAGGAGAAAATTCTGTTAAAGTGCCAGATTTTCGAAAAGCTGATTTTAATAGCCTAAGAAATTTTTTGGGTCAAATTGATTGGAAAGGCTTGGGTATGGGGTGTGGGCCGGTCTTGGAGCGAGACATGAACCCAGCGATAGGTGACTTAAATGGGGATTTCGATGTGGATTCAATATATAACTTATTTAAGAACATAAGAACATAAGAACAAAGGTAACTGCAGAAGGCCTATTGGCCCATACGAGGCAGCTCCTATTCTATAACCACCCAATCCCACTCATATACTTGTCCAACCCGTGCTTGAAACAATCGAGGGACCCCACCTCCACAATGTTACGCGGCAATTGGTTCCACAAATCAACAACCCTGTTACTGAACCAGTATTTACCCAAGTCTTTCCTAAATCTAAACTTATCCAATTTATATCCATTGTTTCGTGTTCTGTCCTGTGTTGATACTTTTAATACCCTATTAATATCCCCCCGGTTATGTCCATTCATCCACTTGTAAACCTCTATCATGTCACCCCTAACTCTTCGCCTTTCCAGTGAATGCAACTTAAGCTTTGTTAATCTTTCTTCATATGAAAGATTTCTAATTTGGGGAATTAACTTAGTCATCCTACGCTGGACACGTTCAAGTGAATTTATATCCATTCTATAATATGGCGACCAAAACTGAACTGCATAATCTAAATGGGGCCTAACTAGAGCAAGATATAGCTTGAGAACCACACCAGGTGTCTTGTTACTAACGCTGCGATTAATAAATCCAAGTGTCCGATTTGCCTTATTACGAACATTTATGCATTGATCCTTTTGTTTTAAATTCTTACTAATCATAACTCCCAGATCCCTTTCGCAATCCGACTTCGCAATCACAACACCATCTAGCTCGTATCTTGTAACTCTATCATCATTACCTAACCTCAGAACTTTACATTTATCAGCATTAAACTGCATCTGCCAATCCTTTGACCATTTCAAAACCCTATCTAGATCAACTTGAAGTGATAGTGAGTCCTCCTCCGAATTAATTTCCCTACCGATTTTCGTATCATCGGCAAATTTGCAAATGTTGCTACTCAAACCTGAATCTAAATCATTTATATATATTATAAACAACAGAGGTCCCAGGACAGAGCCTTGAGGCACTCCACTTACAACATTTTCCCACTCTGACTTGATTCCATTTATACTAACTCTCTGTTTCCTTTGGTATAGCCATGCCCTAATCCAGCTTAATATAGCACCCCCAATACCATGAGACTCTATTTTTTTAATCAGTCTTTCATGTGGCACTGTATCAAAAGCTTTGCTAAAGTCAAGGTATACAACATCGCAATCCTTACCACTATCAACTGCCTCAACAATGCTAGAATAAAAAGATAACAAATTTGTTAAACATGAACGGCCATTTATAAAACCATGTTGCGACTCAATTATTAATTTATGTTTTTCAAGATGAAGACGAATTTTTCAAGATGAAGACGAACCAGTTTAAGAATATTCTAAACAAAGCACAGGAACGTAGTATACCATACAAATTGAATAGATCGTATACTAATGACCCAAAGTGGATAACAAAGAATTTGAAGAACCTTATAGGTAAAAAGAGAGCTTGGTACAAAAGGATTAAAAATGGGGAGGTCACTTTAGAACAGGAATTCGTACAACTGGTTAGAAATGTTAAAAAAGAGATAAGGAAAGCAAAAAGAAACTATGAAGTTCGCATAGCAGGGCAAGCAAAGACAAATCCTAAAGGGTTTTTTCAGTTATATCGTACTAAGACTAGGGAAAGGATAGGTCCATTAAAAACTGAGACAGGTCAAATAACAGATAGTGATGAAGAGATGAGTAGTATTTTTAATAAATATTTTGTATCTGTATTTACTAAAGAGGAACTTAACAATATGCCTTCAGCCGAACAAGTCTATGTGGGTGGGGACGAGGACAGGTTGACGAGTTTAGCAGTTACCAGGGAGGATGTTCTTAAACAAATAGTAAAACTCAAACCAAACAAATCCCCAGGGCCGGATGAAGTGTTTGCTAGGGTGCTTAAAGAATGCAAAGAGGAGCTTTGTGACCCACTGTCAACCATATTTAATAAATCAATAGAGTCAGGCAGAGTGCCAGAGTTTTGGAAAGTTGCTAATGTGATACCAGTTTTTAAGAAAGGAGATAGATCACTTGCGTCTAACTATCGACCAATTAGCCTAACGTCTATTGTGGGAAAGTTACTCGAATCTATAATAGCAAATAAAATTCGTCTTCATCTTGAAAAACATAAATTAATAATTGAGTCGCAACATGGTTTTATAAATGGCCGTTCATGTTTAACAAATTTGTTATCTTTTTATTCTAGCATTGTTGAGGCAGTTGATAGTGGTAAGGATTGCGATGTTGTATACCTTGACTTTAGCAAAGCTTTTGATACAGTGCCACATGAAAGACTGATTAAAAAAATAGAGTCTCATGGTATTGGGGGTGCTATATTAAGCTGGATTAGGGCATGGCTATACCAAAGGAAACAGAGAGTTAGTATAAATGGAATCAAGTCAGAGTGGGAAAATGTTGTAAGTGGAGTGCCTCAAGGCTCTGTCCTGGGACCTCTGTTGTTTATAATATATATAAATGATTTAGATTCCGGTTTGAGTAGCAACATTTGCAAATTTGCCGATGATACGAAAATCGGTAGGGAAATTAATTCGGAGGAGGACTCACTATCACTTCAAGTTGATCTAGATAGGGTTTTGAAATGGTCAAAGGATTGGCAGATGCAGTTTAATGCTGATAAATGTAAAGTTCTGAGGTTAGGTAATGATGATAGAGTTACAAGATACGAGCTAGATGGTGTTGTGATTGCGAAGTCGGATTGCGAAAGGGATCTGGGAGTTATGATTAGTAAGAATTTAAAACAAAAGGATCAATGCATAAATGTTCGTAATAAGGCAAATCGGACACTTGGATTTATTAATCGCAGCGTTAGTAACAAGACACCTGGTGTGGTTCTCAAGCTATATCTTGCTCTAGTTAGGCCCCATTTAGATTATGCAGTTCAGTTTTGGTCGCCATATTATAGAATGGATATAAATTCACTTGAACGTGTCCAGCGTAGGATGACTAAGTTAATTCCCCAAATTAGAAATCTTTCATATGAAGAAAGATTAACAAAGCTTAAGTTGCATTCACTGGAAAGGCGAAGAGTTAGGGGTGACATGATAGAGGTTTACAAGTGGATGAATGGACATAACCGGGGGGATATTAATAGGGTATTAAAAGTATCAACACAGGACAGAACACGAAACAATGGATATAAATTGGATAAGTTTAGATTTAGGAAAGACTTGGGTAAATACTGGTTCAGTAACAGGGTTGTTGATTTGTGGAACCAATTGCCCCGTAACATTGTGGAGGTGGGGTCCCTCGATTGTTTCAAGCACGGGTTGGACAAGTATATGAGTGGGATTGGGTGGTTATAGAATAGGAGCTGCCTCGTATGGGCCAATAGGCCTTCTGCAGTTACCTTTGTTCTTATGTTCTTATGTTCTTATGTGGCACTGTATCAAAAGCTTTGCTAAAGTCAAGGTATACAACATCGCAATCCTTACCACTATCAACTGCCTCAACAATGCTAGAATAAAAAGATAACAAATTTGTTAAACATGAACGGCCATTTATAAAACCATGTTGCGACTCAATTATTAATTTATGTTTTTCAAGATGAAGACGAATTTTATTTGCTATTATAGATTCGAGTAACTTTCCCACAATAGACGTTAGGCTAATTGGTCGATAGTTAGACGCAAGTGATCTATCTCCTTTCTTAAAAACTGGTATCACATTAGCAACTTTCCAAAACTCTGGCACTCTGCCTGACTCTATTGATTTATTAAATATGGTTGACAGTGGGTCACAAAGCTCCTCTTTGCATTCTTTAAGCACCCTGGCAAACACTTCATCCGGCCCTGGGGATTTGTTTGGTTTGAGTTTTACTATTTGTTTAAGAACATCCTCCCTGGTAACTGCTAAACTCGTCAACCTGTCCTCGTCCCCACCCACATAGACTTGTTCGGCTGAAGGCATATTGTTAAGTTCCTCTTTAAGTTCCTTCCTAGAACATAAGAACATAAGAACAAAGGTAACTGCAGAAGGCCTATTGGCCCATACGAGGCAGCTCCTATTCTATAACCACCCAATCCCACTCATATACTTATCCAACCCGTGCTTGAAACAATCGAGGGACGCCACCTCCACAATGTTACGCGGCAATAGGTTCCACAAATCAACAACCCTGTTACTGAACCAGTATTTACCCAAGTCTTTCCTAAATCTAAACTTATCCAATTTATACCCATTGTTTCGTGTTCTGTCCTGTGTTGATACTTTTAATACCCTATTAATATTCCCCCGGTTATGTCCATTCATCCACTTGTAAACCTCTATCATGTCACCCCTAACTCTTCACCTTTCCAGTGAATGCAACTTAAGCTTTGTTAATCTTTCTTCATATGAAAGATTTCTAATTTGGGGAATTAACTTAGTCATCCTACGCTGGACACGTTCAAGTGAATTTATATCCATTCTATAATATGGCGACCAAAACTGAACTGCATAATCTAAATGGGGCCTAACTAGAGCAAGATATAGCTTGAGAACCACACCAGGTGTCTTGTTACTAACGCTGCGATTAATAAATCCAAGTGTCCGATTTGCCTTATTACGAACATTTATGCATTGATCCTTTTGTTTTAAATTCTTACTAATCATGACTCCCAGATCCCTTTCGCAATCCGACTTCGCAATCACAACACCATCTAGCTCGTATCTTGTAACTCTATCATCATTACCTAACCTCAGAACTTTACATTTATCAGCATTAAACTGCATCTGCCAATCCTTTGACCATTTCAAAACCCTATCTAGATCAACTTGAAGTGATAGTGAGTCCTCCTCCGAATTAATTTCCCTACCGATTTTCGTATCATCGGCAAATTTGCAAATGTTGCTACTCAAACCTGAATCTAAATCATTTATATATATTATAAACAACAGAGGTCCCAGGACAGAGCCTTGAGGCACTCCACTTACAACATTTTCCCACTCTGACTTGATTCCATTTATACTAACTCTCTGTTTCCTTTGGTATAGCCATGCCCTAATCCAGCTTAATATAGCACCCCCAATACCATGAGACTCTATCTTTTTAATCAGTCTTTCATGTGGCACTGTATCAAAAGCTTTGCTAAAGTCAAGGTATACAACATCGCAATCCTTACCACTATCAACTGCCTCAACAATGCTAGAATAAAAAGATAACAAATTTGTTAAACATGAACGGCCATTTATAAAACCATGTTGCGACTCAATTATTAATTTATGCTTTTCAAGATGAAGACGAATTTTATTTGCTATTATAGATTCGAGTAACTTTCCCACAATAGACGTTAGGCTAATTGGTCGATAGTTAGACGCAAGTGATCTATCTCCTTTCTTAAAAACTGGTATCACATTAGCAACTTTCCAAAACTCTGGCACTCTGCCTGACTCTATTGATTTATTAAATATGGTTGACAGTGGGTCACAAAGCTCCTCTTTGCATTCTTTACAACTTGAAAAACATAAATTAATAATTGAGTCGCAACATGGTTTTATAAATGGCCGTTCATGTTTAACAAATTTGTTATCTTTTTATTCTAGCATTGTTGAGGCAGTTGATAGTGGTAAGGATTGCGATGTTGTATACCTTGACTTTAGCAAAGCTTTTGATACAGTGCCACATGAAAGACTGATTAAAAAAATAGAGTCTCATGGTATTGGGGGTGCTGTATTAAGCTGGATTAGGGCATGGCTATACCAAAGGAAACAGAGAGTTAGTATAAATGGAATCAAGTCAGAGTGGGAAAATGTTGTAAGTGGAGTGCCTCAAGGCTCTGTCCTGGGACCTCTGTTGTTTATAATATATATAAATGATTTAGATTCAGGTTTGAGTAGCAACATTTGCAAATTTGCCGATGATACGAAAATCGGTAGGGAAATTAATTCGGAGGAGGACTCACTATCACTTCAAGTTGATCTAGATAGGGTTTTGAAATGGTCAAAGGATTGGCAGATGCAGTTTAATGCTGATAAATGTAAAGTTCTGAGGTTAGGTAATGATGATAGAGTTACAAGATACGAGCTAGATGGTGTTGTGATTGCGAAGTCGGATTGCGAAAGGGATCTGGGAGTTATGATTAGTAAGAATTTAAAACAAAAGGATCAATGCATAAATGTTCGTAATAAGGCAAATCGGACACTTGGATTTATTAATCGCAGCGTTAGTAACAAGACACCTGGTGTGGTTCTCAAGCTATATCTTGCTCTAGTTAGGCCCCATTTAGATTATGCAGTTCAGTTTTGGTCGCCATATTATAGAATGGATATAAATTCACTTGAACGTGTCCAGCGTAGGATGACTAAGTTAATTCCCCAAATTAGAAATCTTTCATATGAAGAAAGATTAACAAAGCTTAAGTTGCATTCACTGGAAAGGCGAAGAGTTAGGGGTGACATGATAGAGGTTTACAAGTGGATGAATGGACATAACCGGGGGGATATTAATAGGGTATTAAAAGTATCAACACAGGACAGAACACGAAACAATGGATATAAATTGGATAAGTTTAGATTTAGGAAAGACTTGGGTAAATACTGGTTCAGTAACAGGGTTGTTGATTTGTGGAACCAATTGCCGCGTAACATTGTGGAGGTGGGGTCCCTCGATTGTTTCAAGCACGGGTTGGACAAGTATATGAGTGGGATTGGGTGGTTATAGAATAGGAGCTGCCTCGTATGGGCCAATAGGCCTTCTGCAGTTACCTTTGTTCTTATGTTCTTATGTTATGTTATTCTTTAAGCACCCTGGCAAACACTTCATCCGGCCCTGGGGATTTGTTTGGTTTGAGTTTTACTATTTGTTTAAGAACATCCTCCCTGGTAACTGCTAAACTCGTCAACCTGTCCTCGTCCCCACCCACATAGACTTGTTCGGCTGAAGGCATATTGTTAAGTTCCTCTTTAGTAAATACAGATACAAAATATTTATTAAAAATACTACTCATCTCTTCATCACTATCTGTTATTTGACCTGTCTCAGTTTTTAATGGACCTATCCTTTCCCTAGTCTTGGTACGATATAACTGAAAAAACCCTTTAGGATTTGTCTTTGCTTGCCCTGCTATGCGAACTTCATAGTTTCTTTTTGCTTTCCTTATCTCATTTTTAACATTTCTAACCAGTTGTACGAATTCCTGTTCTAAAGTGACCTCCCCATTTTTAATCCTTTTGTACCAAGCTCTCTTTTTACCTATAAGGTTCTTCAAATTCTTTGTTATCCACTTTGGGTCATTAGTATTCGATCTATTCAATTTGTATGGTATACTACGTTCCTGTGCTTTGTTTAGAATATTCTTAAATAAGTTATATATTGAATCCACATCGAAATCCCCATTTAAGTCACCTATCGCTGGGTTCATGTCTCGCTCCAAGACCGGCCCCCACCCCATACCCAAGACTTTCCAATCAATTTGACCCAAAAAATTTCTTAGGCTATTAAAATCAGCTTTTCGAAAATCTGGCACTTTAACAGAATTTTCTCCTACTGGTCTATTCCATTGTATGCTAAATCTGATTTCTTTGTGATCACTGCTCCCTAGCTCACTCCCTATTTCGATGTCATTAATTTGCGTTTCCCTGTTAGTTAACACTAAATCTAAAATATTATTTTCCCGTGTTGGTTCCTTAATGTGTTGCGTAAGAAAGCAATCGTCAATTAATTCTAGAAAATCTTCTGCTTCACTATTCCCTGTTTTGTTCAACCAGTTTATTCCGCTAAAATTAAAGTCACCCATGACATAAATACTGTTAGATCTAGATGCTCTAGATATTTCATCCCATAGATGCTTTGCTTCCATTCTGTCTAAATTTGGTGGCCTATATATTACTCCTATTATAATATTATTAGCTTTTTCGTTTAATTCAATCCAAATAGTTTCTGTGTGTGGCTCTGTTTTGATTCCCTCTTTGAGACTACATTTCAAATTGTCCCTAACATATATGGCTACTCCACCTCCTCGTCTAATATATCTATCTGTGTGAAATAGTTTAAATCCATATATTTGATATTCAGCTAATAGTTCTCTACTTTCTACATTCATCCACGTTTCGGTAAGTGCAATAATATCTATTTTTTCTGTGCAGACAAGAGCATTTAATTCGTTAATTTTATTTCTTAGACTTCTACTGTTAGTGTAATATACCCTAAGTGAATTGTTATTTTGCGGACCTTCTCTTTCCCTGATCGTTTTGCCAATTCCTTTCTCCCACAAACACATACTTTTATTACCTCCTTCCTCCAAATCAATTCCCATACCTCTATCTACTAACAGTTTAAACCCAAACAAACACCTCTAACCACTTCTTCTAACGAGTTCGCAACAGCAACAACCTCAGCTCTCGATAGATGCACCCCATCACGAGCATACATTTCATTTCTTCCATAGAAGTGTTCCCAGTTGTCTATGAAAGATATTGCATTTGATTTGCAATATCTTTCCAGCCGGCAATTGACACCAAGTGCCCTCGATATCCATTCATTTCCCACTCCCTTTCTTGGAAGAATGCCACATATGATCGGGATTCCTCCCTTGCTCCTAACTAACTCTATGGCTGTTTTATACCTCTGAATCAGTTCCTCACTCCTAACTCGACCAACATCATTTCCTCCCACGCTAATGCAAATAATGGGATTGTTCCCATTACCAGCCATAATATCATTCATGTTGTTTATAATATCACCAATGCCAGCTCCGGGATAGCAAACCCTTAACCTGTTCCCCCTATCTCTAGCACAAAACGTTCTATCCAAATACCTTATCTGGGAATCTCCCACAACTAATGTTTGCTTAGGTACTTCCTTTACTTTCTGAGGGGCCTGCGCTTCCTTTCTCTTCGTTGCTTTCCCTTTTGCGCGATCCACAGTCTCTCCACAGCACTCGTCCTCCAAAACGTCAAATGAATTAGAAGTTGCTATGGCGTTTGAAGGCGGCTTTATCAAAGTCTTCTTAAGGCCCCTGTCTTTCACAACTCTCCAAGACGAGGTCCCTTTACTGCTGGTCTCCTCCTTCGTTACTTCTCGTTGTTCTTTCAGCTGACGCACCTCCTCCCGCAGAAAGTCCAACTCTGTCCTCAGGGCTCCCACTAGAGTCACCAGGTCCTTAACTACAACTTCCATATTGGAAGATGGTGGACGATGTACCAGATGTGCATGCAATATATTTTAACAATCTTCTCTCGTACATACAGCAATGAAGCGCGTCAATGACTGGCCAAGTACAACTCAAACCGAACTTGCAGACATATATCTTGCCACTGAATTTTTAAAAGACAAAGGCAGTAGACTTATATACTGTGACTCGCAGAGTGCACTCCTGGCATTGAACGCACATAGTAGTGACACCCAGAAAATAGTCAGTGATATTGGAATGAATGTTTTAGCTGCTAAAGAAAACAGATTTGAAATTAAATTCCTATGGATACCATCACATGTTGGCATCTCAAGGCATGACACTGTTGATATGCTTGCAAAGACAGCCTGCAGAAAACCAGTGGTAGAAATTGATATGGGTGTTTCATTAGCAGTGACAAAGAGAATACTTAAACAAATATCTAATGAAGATCTCACAGACCTAACAAATTCACAAAGACCGGAAAGTTGTAGCATTAAATATTATGATAGATATCGTGAAGAGACATTCACATATGGGACTAATAGAACAAGAACCCGACAATGTGATGTTATAGTGGCCAGAATACGCCTGGGATATAGACGTATCTGGCAGCTTTCTCAAAACCCAAATGTCGAGTACACAATGTGTCAACTTTGTGAAAGAGAAAACATGCACTCTCTTGAACATTATATTGTAGAATGTCCCATATTGACTGACTTTCGCCCTCCTGGGCTAAGGTATGCTGAACTCTGCAATTACTATATGAGTACTGGAACACTTGATGATATATTGGACTTGTACCCAAGATTAACCATGTAATGTATCAATTATATAATGTATGTGATGTAACTATATAACCTGAGCTTGTAAAAGCACCTTCATCACCTTCAGTGATTAAGTGCTTAATTGCACACTAGTTTCTCTATCAGCTATCTCACTCTGTCAGAGTAAAAGAGACATAAGAACAAAGGTAACTGCAGAAGGCCTATTGGCCCATACGAGGCAGCTCCTATCTATAACCGCCCAATCCCACTCATATACTTGTCCAACCCGCGCTTGAAACAATCGAGGGACCCCACCTCCACCACGTTACGTGGTAATTGGTTCCACAAATCTACAACCCTGTTACCGAACCAGTATTTACCCAAGTCTTTCCTAAATCTAAACTTATCCAATTTATACCCAATGTTTCGTGTTCTGTCTTGTGTTGACACTTTTAATACCCTATTAATATCATATGAAAGATTTTTAATTTGGGAGATTAACTTAGTCATCCTACGCTGGACACGTTCATAAGAACATAAGAACATAAGAACAAAGGTAACTGCAGAAGGCCTATTGGCCCATACGAGGCAGCTCCTATTCTATAACCACCCAATCCCACTCATATACTTGTCCACCCCGTGCTTGAAACAATCGAGGGACCCCACCTCCACAATGTTACGCGGCAATTGGTTCCACAAATCAACAACCCTGTTACTGAACCAGTATTTACCCAAGTCTTTCCTAAATCTAAACTTATCCAATTTATATCCATTGTTTCGTGTTCTGTCCTGTGTTGATACTTTTAATACCCTATTAATATCCCCCCGGTTATGTCCATTCATCCACTTGTAAACCTCTATCATGTCACCCCTAACTCTTCGCCTTTCCAGTGAATGCAACTTAAGCTTTGTTAATCTTTCTTCATATGAAAGATTTCTAATTTGGGGAATTAACTTAGTCATCCTACGCTGGACACGTTCAAGTGAATTTATATCCATTCTATAATATGGCGACCAAAACTGAACTGCATAATCTAAATGGGGCCTAACTAGAGCAAGATATAGCTTGAGAACCACACCAGGTGTCTTGTTACTAACGCTGCGATTAATAAATCCAAGTGTCCGATTTGCCTTATTACGAACATTTATGCATTGATCCTTTTGTTTTAAATTCTTACTAATCATAACTCCCAGATCCCTTTCGCAATCCGACTTCGCAATCACAACACCATCTAGCTCGTATCTTGTAACTCTATCATCATTACCTAACCTCAGAACTTTACATTTATCAGCATTAAACTGCATCTGCCAATCCTTTGACCATTTCAAAACCCTATCTAGATCAACTTGAAGTGATAGTGAGTCCTCCTCCGAATTAATTTCCCTACCGATTTTCGTATCATCGGCAAATTTGCAAATGTTGCTACTCAAACCTGAATCTAAATCATTTATATATATTATAAACAACAGAGGTCCCAGGACAGAGCCTTGAGGCACTCCACTTACAACATTTTCCCACTCTGACTTGATACCATTTATACTAACTCTCTGTTTCCTTTGGTATAGCCATGCCCTAATCCAGCTTAATATAGCACCCCCAATACCATGAGACTCTATTTTTTTAATCAGTCTTTCATGTGGCACTGTATCAAAAGCTTTGCTAAAGTCAAGGTATACAACATCGCAATCCTTACCACTATCAACTGCCTCAACAATGCTAGAATAAAAAGATAACAAATTTGTTAAACATGAACGGCCATTTATAAAACCATGTTGCGACTCAATTATTAATTTATGTTTTTCAAGATGAAGACGAATTTTATTTGCTATTATAGATTCGAGTAACTTTCCCACAATAGACGTTAGGCTAATTGGTCGATAGTTAGACGCAAGTGATCTATCTCCTTTCTTAAAAACTGGTAACACATTAGCAACTTTCCAAAACTCTGGCACTCTGCCTGACTCTATTGATTTATTAAATATGGTTGACAGTGGGTCACAAAGCTCCTCTTTGCATTCTTTAAGCACCCTAGCAAACACTTCATCCGGCCCTGGGGATTTGTTTGGTTTGAGTTTTACTATTTGTTTAAGAACATCCTCCCTGGTAACTGCTAAACTCGTCAACCTGTCCTCGTCCCCACCCACATAGACTTGTTCGGCTGAAGGCATATTGTTAAGTTCCTCTTTAGTAAATACAGATACAAAATATTTATTAAAAATACTACTCATCTCTTCATCACTATCTGTTATTTGACCTGTCTCAGTTTTTAATGGACCTATCCTTTCCCTAGTCTTAGTACGATATAACTGAAAAAACCCTTTAGGATTTGTCTTTGCTTGCCCTGCTATGCGAACTTCATAGTTTCTTTTTGCTTTCCTTATCTCTTTTTTAACATTTCTAACCAGTTGTACGAATTCCTGTTCTAAAGTGACCTCCCCATTTTTAATCCTTTTGTACCAAGCTCTCTTTTTACCTATAAGGTTCTTCAAATTCTTTGTTATCCACTTTGGGTCATTAGTATACGATCTATTCAATTTGTATGGTATACTACGTTCCTGTGCTTTGTTTAGAATATTCTTAAATAAGTTATATATTGAATCCACATCGAAATCCCCATTTAAGTCACCTATCGCTGAGTTCATGTCTCGCTCCAAGACCGGCCCACACCCCATACCCAAGCCTTTCCAATCAATTTGACCCAAAAAATTTCTTAGGCTATTAAAATCAGCTTTTCGAAAATCTGGCACTTTAACAGAATTTTCTCCTACTGGTCTATTCCATTCTATGCTAAATCTGATTTCTTTGTGATCACTGCTCCCTAGCTCACTCCCTATTTCGATGTCATTAATTTGCGTTTCCCTGTTAGTTAACACTAAATCTAAAATATTATTTTCCCGTGTTGGTTCCTTAATGTGTTGCGTAAGAAAGCAATCGTCAATTAATTCTAGAAAATCTTCTGCTTCACTATTCCCTGTTTTGTTCAACCAGTTTATTCCGCTAAAATTAAAGTCACCCATGACATAAATACTGTTAGATCTAGATGCTCTAGATATTTCATCCCATAGATGCTTTGCTTCCATTCTGTCTAAATTTGGTGGCCTATATATTACTCCTATTATAATATTATTAGCTTTTTCGTTTAAGTGTTCAAGTGAATTTATATCCATTCTATAGTACGGCGACCAAAACTGAACTGCATAATCTAAATGGGGCCTAACCAGAGCAAGATATAGCTAAAGAACCACACCAGGTGTCTTGTCACCAACGCTTTGATTAATAAATCCCAGTGTCCTATTTGCCTTATTGCGAACATTCATGCACTGATCCTTTTGTTTTAAATTCTTACTTATCATAACACCCAGATCCCTTTCGCAATTTGACTCCGCAATCTCAACACCATCTAGCTCGTATCTTGTAACTCTATCATCATTACCTAGCCTCAAAACTTTACATTTATCAGCATTAAACTGCATCTGCCAATCCTTTGACCATTTCAAAACCCTATTTAGATTGATTTGAAGTTATAGTGAATTTTCGTCCGTGTTTATTTCCTTGCCGATTTTTGCAATATCGGCAAATTTGTAAATGTTGCTACTCAAACCTGAATCTAAATGATTTATATATATATTATAAACAACAGAGATCCCAGGACAGAGCCCTGAGGCTCTGTTTCCTTTGGAATAGCCATGCCCTAATTCAACTTAATATAGCACCCCCAATACCATGAGCCTCTATCTTTTTAATCGATAGGGCGAACAGATTAAGAGTTTGCTATCCGGGAGCTGGAATTGGTGATATTGTTGAAAATATGAATGATATTATGACGGGAAATGGGAACATAAGAACATAAGAACAAAGGTAACAGCAGAAGGCCTATTGGCCCATACGAGGCAGCTCCTATTCTATAACCACCCAATCCCACTCATATACTTGTCCAACCCGCGCTTGAAACAATCGAGGGACCCCACCTCCACCACGTTACGCGGCAATTGGTTCCACAAATCTACAACCCTGTTACTGAACCAGTATTTACCCAAGTCTTTCCTAAATCTAAACTTATCCAATTTATACCCATTGTTTCGTGTTCTGTCCTGTGTTGATACTTTTAATACCCTATTAATATCCCCCTTGTTATGTCCATTCACCCACTTGTAAACCTCTATCATGTCGCCCCTAACTCTTCGCCTTTCCAGTGAATGCAACTTAAGCTTTGTTAATCTTTCTTCATATGAAAGATTTCTAATTTGGGGAATTAACTTAGTCATCCTACGCTGGACACGTTCAAGTGAATTTATATCCATTCTATAATATGGCGACCAAAACTGAACTGCATAATCTAAATGGGGCCTAACTAGAGCAAGATATAGCTTGAGAACCACACCAGGTGTCTTGTTACTAACGCTGCGATTAATAAATCCAAGTGTCCGATTTGCCTTATTACGAACATTTATGCATTGATCCTTTTGTTTTAAATTCTTACTAATCATAACTCCCAGATCCCTTTCGCAATCTGACTTCGCAATCACAACACCATCTAGCTCGTATCTTGTAACTCTATCATCATTACCTAACCTCAGAACTTTACATTTATCAGCATTAAACTGCATCTGCCAATCCTTTGACCATTTCAAAACCCTATCTAGATCAACTTGAAGTGATAGTGAGTCCTCCTCCGAATTAATTTCCCTACCGATTTTCGTATCATCGGCAAATTTGCAAATGTTGCTACTCAAACCTGAATCTAAATCATTTATATATATTATAAACAACAGAGGTCCCAGGACAGAGCCTTGAGGCACTCCACTTACAACATTTTCCCACTCTGACTTGATTCCATTTATACTAACTCTCTGTTTCCTTTGGTATAGCCATGCCCTAATCCAGCTTAATATAGCACCCCCAATACCATGAAACTCTATTTTTTTAATCAGTCTTTCATGTGGCACTGTATCAAAAGCTTTGCTAAAGTCAAGGTATACAACATCGCAATCCTTACCACTATCAACTGCCTCAACAATGCTAGAATAAAAAGATAACAAATTTGTTAAACATGAACGGCCATTTATAAAACCATGTTGCGACTCAATTATTAATTTATGTTTTTCAAGATGAAGACGAATTTTATTTGCTATTATAGATTCGAGTAACTTTCCCACAATAGACGTTAGGCTAATTGGTCGATAGTTAGACGCAAGTGATCTATCTCCTTTCTTAAAAACTGGTATCACATTAGCAACTTTCCAAAACTCTGGCACTCTGCCTGACTCTATTGATTTATTAAATATGGTTGACAGTGGGTCACAAAGCTCCTCTTTGCATTCTTTAAGCACCCTAGCAAACACTTCATCCGGCCCTGGGGATTTGTTTGGTTTGAGTTTTACTATTTGTTTAAGAACATCCTCCCTGGTAACTGCTAAACTCGTCAACCTGTCCTCGTCCCCACCCACATAGACTTGTTCGGCTGAAGGCATATTGTTAAGTTCCTCTTTAGTAAATACAGATACAAAATATTTATTAAAAATACTACTCATCTCTTCATCACTATCTGTTATTTGACCTGTCTCAGTTTTTAATGGACCTATCCTTTCCCTAGTCTTAGTACGATATAACTGAAAAAACCCTTTAGGATTTGTCTTTGCTTGCCCTGCTATGCGAACTTCATAGTTTCTTTTTGCTTTCCTTATCTCTTTTTTAACATTTCTAACCAGTTGTACGAATTCCTGTTCTAAAGTGACCTCTCCATTTTTAATCCTTTTGTACCAAGCTCTCTTTTTACCTATAAGGTTCTTCAAATTCTTTGTTATCCACTTTGGGTCATTAGTATACGATCTATTCAATTTGTATGGTATACTACGTTCCTGTGCTTTGTTTAGAATATTCTTAAATAAGTTATATATTGAATCCACATCGAAATCCCCATTTAAGTCACCTATCGCTGGGTTCATGTCTCGCTCCAAGACCGGCCCACACCCCATACCCAAGCCTTTCCAATCAATTTGACCCAAAAAATTTCTTAGGCTATTAAAATCAGCTTTTCGAAAATCTGGCACTTTAACAGAATTTTCTCCTACTGGTCTATTCCATTCTATGCTAAATCTGATTTCTTTGTGATCACTGCTCCCTAGCTCACTCCCTATTTCAATGTCATTAATTTGCGTTTCCCTGTTAGTTAACACTAAATCTAAAATATTATTTTCCCGTGTTGGTTCCTTAATGTGTTGCGTAAGAAAGCAATCGTCAATTAATTCTAGAAAATCTTCTGCTTCACTATTCCCTGTTTTGTTCAACCAGTTTATTCCGCTAAAATTAAAGTCACCCATGACATAAATACTGTTAGATCTAGATGCTCTAGATATTTCATCCCATAGATGCTTTGCTTCCATTCTGTCTAAATTTGGTGGCCTATATATTACTCCTATTATAATATTATTAGCTTTTTCGTTTAATTCAATCCAAATAGTTTCTGTGTGTGGCTCAGTTTTGATTCCCTCTTTGAGACTACATTTCAAATTGTCCCTAACATATATGGCTACTCCACCTCCTCGTCTAATATATCTATCTGTGTGAAATAGTTTAAATCCATATATTTGATATTCAGCTAATAGTTCTCTATTTTCTACATTCATCCACGTTTCGGTAAGTGCAATAATATCTATTTTTTCTGTGCAGGCAAGAGCATTTAATTCGTTAATTTTATTTCTTAGACTTCTACTGTTAGTGTAATATACCCTAAGTGAATTGTTATTTTGCGGACCTTCTCTTTCCCTGATCGTTTTGCCAATTCCTTTCTCCCACAAACACATACTTTTATTACCTCCTTCCTCCAAATCAATTCCCATACCTCTATCTACTAACAGTTTAAACCCAAACAAACACCTCTAACCACTTCTTCTAGCGAGTTCGCAACAGCAACAACCCCAGCTCTCGATAGATGCACCCCATCACGAGCATACATTTCATTTCTTCCATAGAAGTGTTCCCAGTTGTCTATGAAAGATATTGCATTTGATTTGCAATATCTTTCCAGCCGGCAATTGACACCAAGTGCCCTCGATATCCATTCATTTCCCACTCCCTTTCTTGGAAGAATGCCACATATGATCGGGATTCCTCCCTTGCTCCTAACTAACTCTATGGCTGTTTTATACCTCTGAATCAGTTCCTCACTCCTGACTCGACCAACATCATTTCCTCCCACGCTAATGCAAATAATGGGATTGTTCCCATTACCAGCCATAATATCATTCATGTTGTTTATAATATCACCAATGCCAGCTCCGAGATAGCAAACCCTTAACCTGTTCCCCCTATCTCTAGCACAAAACGTTCTATCCAAA
Source organism: Procambarus clarkii (assembly GCF_040958095.1). NCBI lineage: Eukaryota > Metazoa > Arthropoda > Malacostraca > Decapoda > Cambaridae > Procambarus > Procambarus clarkii. The sequence goes on from NC_091208.1 coordinate 6,061,578, forward strand.
TACCTTATCTGGGAATCTCCCACAACTAATGTTTGCTTAGGTACTTCCTTTACTTTCTGAGGGGCCTGCGCTTCCTTTCTCTTCGTTGCTTTCCCTTTTGCGCGATCCACAGTCTCTCCACAGCACTCGTCCTCCAAAACGTCAAATGAATTTGAAGTTGCTATGGCGTTTGAAGGCGGCTTTATGAAAGTCTTCTTTGAACAAACCCATTATTTGTATTAGTGCAGGGAGTAATGATGTTGGGCGAGTTAGGAGTGAGGAACTAATACAGAGATTTAGTACAGCCATTGAATTAGTTAGAAGCAGGGGAGGAATCCCGATCATATGTGGCATTCTTCCAAGAAAGGGAGTGGGAAATGAATGGATGTCGAGGGCACTTGGTGTCAATTGCCGGCTGGAAAGATATTGCAAATCAAATGCAATATCTTTCATAGACAACTGGGAACACTTCTATGGAAGAAATGAAATGTATGCTCGTGATGGGGTGCATCTATCGAGAGCTGGGGTTGTTGCTGTTGCGAACTCGTTGGAAGAAGTGGTTACAGGTGTTTGTTTGGATTTAAACTGTTAGTAGATAGAGGTATGGGAATTAATTTGGAGGAAGGAGATAATAAAAGTATTTGTTTGTGGAAGAAAGGAATTGGCAAAATGATCAGGGAAAGAGAAGGGCCTCAAAATAACAATTCACTTAGGGTATATTACACTAACAGTAGAAGTCTAAGAAATAAAATTAACGAATTAAATGCTCTTGTCTGCACAGAAAAAATAGATATTATTGCACTTACCAAAACGTGGATGAATGTAGAAAATAGAGAACTATTAGCTGAATATCAAAAATATGGATTTAAACTATTTCACACAGATAGATATATTAGACGAGGAAGGGGAGTAGCCATATATGTTAGGGACAATTTGAAATGTAGTCTCAAAGAGGGAATCAAAACTGAGCCACACTCAGAAACTATTTGGATAGAATTATACGAAAAAGCAAATAATATTATAATAGGAGTTATATATAGGCCACCAAATTTAGACAGAATGGAAGCAACGCATCTATGGGATGAAATATCTAGGGCATCTAGATCTAACAGTATTTACGTCATGGGTGACTTTAATTTTAGTGGAATAAACTGGTTGAACAAAACAGGGAATAGTGAAGCAGAAGATTTTCTAGAATTAATTGACGATTGCTTTCTTACGCAACACATTAAGGAACCAACACGGGAAAATAATATTTTAGATTTAGTGTTACCTAATAGGGAAACACTAATTAATGACATCGAAATAGGGAGTGAGCTAGGGAACAGTGATCACAAAGAAATCAGATTTAGCATAGAATGGAATAGACCTGTAGGAGAAAATTCTGTTAAAGTGCCAGATTTTCGAAAAGCTGATTTTAATAGCCTAAAAAATTCTTTGGGTTAAATTGATTGGAATGTCTTGGGTATGGGGTGGGGGCCGGGCTTGGAGCGAGACATGAACCCAGCGATAGGTGACGTAAATGGGGATTTCGATGTAAATTCAATATATAACTTATTTAAGAATATTCTAAACAAAGCACAGGAACGTAGTATACCATACAAATTGAATAGATCGAATACTAATGACCCAAAGTGGATAACAAAGAATTTGAAGAACCTTATAGGTAAAAAGAGAGCTTGGTACAAAAGGATTAAAAATGGGGAGGTCACTTTAGAACAGGAATTCGTACAACTGGTTAGAAATGTTAAAAAAAGAGATAAGGAAAGCAAAAAGAAACTATGAAGTTCGCATAGCAGGGCAAGCAAAGACAAATCCTAAAGGGTTTTTTCAGTTATATCGTACTAAGACTAGGGAAAGGATAGGTCCATTAAAAACTGAGACAGGTCAAATAACAGATAGTGATGAAGAGATGAGTAGTATTTTTAATAAATATTTTGTATCTGTATTTACTAAAGAGGAACTTAACAATATGCCTTCAGCCGAACAAGTCTATGTGGGTGGGGACGAGGACAGGTTGACGAGTTTAACAGTTACCAGGGAGGATGTTCTTAAACAAATAGTAAAACTCAAACCAAACAAATCCCCAGGGCCGGATGAAGTGTTTGCCAGGGTGCTTAAAGAATGCAAAGAGGAGCTTTGTGACCCACTATCAACCATATTTAATAAATCAATAGAGTCAGGCAGAGTGCCAGAGTTTTGGAAAGTTGCTAATGTGATACCAGTTTTTAAGAAAGGAGATAGATCACTTGCGTCTAACTATCGACCAATTAGCCTAACGTCTATTGTGGGAAAGTTACTCGAGTCTATAATAGCAAATAAAATTCGTCTTCATCTTGAAAAACATAAATTAATAATTGAGTCGTAACATGGTTTTATAAATGGCCGTTCATGTTTAACAAATTTGTTATCATTTTATTCTAGCATAGTTGAGGCAGTTGATAGTGGTAAGGATTGTGATGTTGTGTACCTTGACTTTAGCAAAGCTTTTGATACAGTGCCACATGAAAGACTGATTAAAAAGATAGAGGCTCATGGTATTGGGGGTGCTATATTAAACTGGATTAGGGCATGGCTATACCAAAGGAAACAGAGAGTTAGTATAAATGGAGTCAAGTCAGAGTGGGAAAATGTTGTAAGTGGAGTGCCTCAAGGCTCTGTCCTGGGACCTCTGTTGTTTATAATATATATAAATGATTTAGATTCAGGTTTGAGTAGCAACATTTGCAAATTTGCCGATGATACGAAAATCGGTAATGAAATTAATTCGGAGGACTCACTAGCACTTCAAGTAGATCTAGATAGGGTTTTGAAATGGTCAAAGGATTGGCAAATGCAGTTTAATGCTGATAAATGTAAAGTTCTGAGGTTAGGTAATGATGATAGAGTTACAAGATACGAGCTAGATGGTGTTGAGATTGCGAAGTCGGATTGCGAAAGGGATCTGGGAGTTATGATTAGTAAGAATTTAAAACAAAAGGATCAATGCATAAATGTTCGTAATAAGGCAAATCGGACACTTGGATTTATTAATCGCAGCGTTAGTAACAAGACACCTGGTGTGGTTCTCAAGCTATATCTTGCTCTAGTTAGGCCCCATTTAGATTATGCAGTTCAGTTTTGGTCGCCATATTATAGAATGGATATAAATTCACTTGAACGTGTCCAGCGTAGGATGACTAAGTTAATTCCCCAAATTAGAAATCTTTCATATGAAGAAAGATTAACAAAGCTTAAGTTGCATTCACTGGAAAGGCGAAGAGTTAGGGGTGACATGATAGAGGTTTACAAGTGGGTGAATGGACATAACAAAGGGGATATTAATAGGGTATTAAAAGTATCAACACAAGACAGAACACGAAACAATGGGTATAAATTGGATAAGTTTAGATTTAGGAAAGACTTTTGTAAATACTGGTTCAGTAACAGGGTTGTTGATTTGTGGAACCAATTGCCGCGTAACATTGTGGAGGTGGGGTCCCTCGATTGTTTCAAGCATGGGTTGGACATGTATATGAGTGGGATTGGATGGTTATAAATAGGAGCTGCCTCGTATGGGCCAATAGGCCTTCTGCAGTTGCCTTTGTTCTTATGTTCTTAATCAGTCTTCCAAGTGTCACTGTATCAAAAGCTTTGCTAAAGTTAAGGTAGACAACATCACAATCCTTACCACTATCAACTGCCTCAACTATGCTGGAATAAAAAGATAGCAAATTTGTTAAACGTGAATGGCCATTTGTAAAACTATGTTGCGAATAATTTATTACTGTTTTTCAAGATGAAAACGAATTGTATTTGCAATTATCGATTCGAGTAACTTTCCCACAATAACCTTTAAGCTAATTGGCTGATATTTTGACGCAAGTGATCTTAAAAACTGGTACCACATTTGCAACCTTCCATGACTCTGGCATTGTGTTTGACTCTATTGTTTTATTAAATATGGTTGACAGTGACTCGCAAAGACCCTCTTTGCATTCTTTGAGTGATAGTGGCGCCTCTGTTGCTGTTCCACAGAAATGACACATTTTAACAATTGGGTTTATTACCTCCCAGCAACACCAAGTCTGAGTCTGAATATGGCTAGTGCAATGTCTCTGGATATCTTTTTGTCAGGCTTGAGAGAGTAGTACAGAGTGGCTTGTTCGTACCACATCACAGTGGATCTTCCTTCCGCTACTTTGGCTCTGTGGCGACTTTTGATATTTGAGAATATTTTCTTCTTGATTTGCTCCTTAATCGGTGAAAAACTTGTAGGTATTTGAACCTGTACAACAGGTAGAGCAGTGGCAGTTTTTGCTAGTGAGTCTGCCTTTTCATTACCATCTATGCCAATGTGACTTGGTATACAATTTAGGGTGATTGACAGCCCTAGATTGTGCTTATTTTCCTATATGAAGGATTTCTGAGATGAGTTGTATATTATCTCTGTGCTGACTGGATAGCAATGCCTGGAGCGACGCGTTAGAGTCGGTATGAATTATGACATCATGTAAATTATTCTCAATTGACGTCACAGAAGACACAGAGAGCAGAAGAGTCACCTCACCTGGGGTTACAGTCTCATGGAGCCCGAGAATATAACTCCAACTGTCATTTGTAAATTGTCCTCCAGTATCATCTATTGATTCTGGTGATGGCTCAAAAGGGCCACCACTTACGAGCTATTCATGCCTGTGCCACCTTTTGGGTGGCTTCATCTTCATCTTAACACATTCACAAGGGAGACATCTCCCGTCATGCAGGGTGCATTCGCACCTCCACAGATCTCCAGTATCAGCTCTTGATACTGGTAATGGCTTAAAAGGGCCACCACTTACGGGCTATTCATGCCCGTGCCACCTTTTGGGTGGCTTAATCTTCATCAATCTGTAAATTGTCCACTTGCATTCCGAAGTTCACGAGTGTCATTGGTCACCCACCCACCGTCTTCTCTATTGCATCGTGACTACATTTTCTTCGTGTGATAATGGATTCACATTTATACACTGTGAGTGAATACTTCCCAGCCTATGCGCGGAGGTTATTCCCGAGAATCTGTGCTGTTCATCTTCTACGAATAGCGAAGTTAATAGAAGAAATGCTCAATATTAAAATTGAAAATCTACAACAATTAGCCACAGAAAAGGTTCATCTCAGCATGTTTCTGGCTAACGTTCTAGCTAAACGTATGGAAACGGCTCCTGTCATGATGACTGGAGAATGGGAGAACGTCCTTTGGTATGTGGTAGACCTGGCCAAACACTGGAGCCCAGGACAAATTCTGGATCTCGACATACTAAAGTGTACATGCGTAAAGTCCTGGATACTCAGGATGTTCACCGACCCCATTTTGTGCCCAAACAAGTACCTGCGTATGGAAATGCTTCGCTTCATTGGTATGTGGCCTGAGACATACCTTCAGGACGCCACCATAGGCACGCAAGCAGCTGCAGGGTTGGTGTCTGCAAGTGCGTGCATGCAGCTGGAGCATCTTACGGGCGGTTACTCACAAATGAAACTCTTTTACTCGCTTACCAAGGTGTTAATCTCCATAAGTATGGTTATCTAGTTGCTGTTACTGCAGCTGCCGTGGACCAGATCAAGAGTCTGAAGATTGGACCAGAAGTGATTTTCTTCAACAGCATTATTAGGCTGTTGGCCCAAAAGGCAAAGGCGAAAGTAGAGATGAACCGTGCCAGCTCTCTTGATTTGTCTTCATCTGCTCTTATATTTAACTGCATCTGTGACATCTTTTTGTTATTGGTAGTCAGGCCACCTACTATGATGGCTTTCCAGTGTCCTGGTCTGGCTCAGGTTGCAGCTTCCGCTCTTGTCACTATAACATCATCCGTAGTTGCTGTAAGATCCAGGCCCCAAATTGTTGATTCCGCCACCTACTTCTCATTTACCGCTGGATTAAGTAAAATTTTCAAAAACATTTCCTTGCAAAAACAGTTTAGGTTAATTTGGAGAGTTCTAAAAGTTGACCACGCCCAGCTATTGTCTTCCCTCAACAGTTCAGGCTTTCCTTCCAATACTTTCCAAATCCATGTGAGGAGTTGACGGAGGAATGCCCGGAGAAGTTCATGGACAGCATAACACAGGCAGTGATGGAGGCGCCGGTGCAGCTGCATTCGTCCAAGATAGTGGTGGACGAGTCGACGCTGATCCATCTGCTGCTGGAGTCTCCTTCCGACCCCTTCACACGGTGCCCTCTGGACCACGGCTCCTACAGTCGCCTGCCACACCTCAAAGCTGACATTCTTGCCTGGAGGAACAATGTCGGTCGTAACCTTGATAGTGAAGATTTTGGCAACGTTGAGGTCAACATGGAAAGTGGCGAAAAGAACCCCAACGGTTGTAGCAGCAGCTGTGACACGACTGGAGACAGTGACACCAGTAGTGACACCAGTAGCCACAGCGACAGAACTGGTGGCAGAATCTTCGACGAATGGAAGGGAGACAGTAGCAAGGAAGATAAGTTTTGCGAAATGTGTAAATTTCCTTAGATCTTTCAATGGCTTCTTAATCTCGTAAATTCTGGCTAAAAACTAATTATTTGATGGATTTTTTAAGCAATAAGCATTAATTACCTCACTGTAGCATAACTTTCTGTTTGTCAATTTTAATCATTACGAATGTTGTACATTCGTCACTATAATACAATATTTATATAATACATAAATATTGTACACTTGTACAATATTTATTTTCTCAAATAAAGTTTTCTATAAGTTTAGTATGTTTCTCCTACGCTGCAGATGTTTTAATATTTATGCCAACCCATCCTCAGATCAAGTCCATTCCATACAGAGGTCGACCCCACAGACGCATTCATAAATTTTAACTATTAATTTGAAATAGGAATTTTCTCGAATATAAATTAATGTTATTATATTTTTCGGTCATGAACAGGGGGTTTGGCCGGTGCATGGAATAGACTTTGGCCTTTGTTTATGAGGAAGGGCTGATTTATGAAATAAATCTAGAAATAAATCCCAATTACCTATTTGTCTTATTCCTTATTTGTATAATAATCCGTTCGTTCGTTCTATGACAACATCCCAATGAACTAGTTGATTTATCTGTTCATCTGAATGTGTTGCTTAAGGATTAAGCAACATTAACTCATTAAGATTAAATATCAGAGTGAATTCTACAAGACGGCATCTGTGAAGAGTACAATATTAATGGAAACCAGGAAAGATTATTTTAGAAGATCAATGAATAGGATGATCACAACAGTCTACTAGAAGTTATCTACTTGAACAATATGACATGTAAGAATCATGACGTCATAGGACACACTAACATGTTAGAACAGAATAGAATGTTTGTTCAATGGTAAACAAGCTCTAAGACACACCCTCTTTGTCCTAGATTCTTTATAAACTACTTTATAACTGGCAATCGTCAGCTGCCAGAAAACAAGTCAAGTTTTCCACTGAAGTCTGCCGTGAAATCATCCCGCTCCACTGCCGAGCTGGATGATTTCACGGAGCACAACAAATTGTGTAGTTAATTACACAGCTAAGTGCTCTGTGTACTGTGTATTAAGTACGACTGTATTTGTCGACATCACAAGAGCCTTCGAGAAAGCTTGCATGTATGGGTGTCAAAGGAAGACTTATGAAATGGATTGAAGACTGCCTCACAGGGAGGAAAGCCAAGGTCTTCCTCAACGGAGCAGTCTCAAGAACAATGAATATGGAACTCTGGACACCTTCAACTCCCCCCCCCCCCCAAGGAGAAGACTTAAGCCCACACTATTCTTATGAACGCCATTACAAATATTAAATTTCCGAAAAGAACACAACAAGTGGGGTATGCAGATAATGTTCTAATACAAGCCTCAACCTTGGGAAAAATTAAACAGTCTATTGAACTCCTTGCAAGGAAATGTGTTGAGCTCTATTACACTCTCTCCACAAACATGACAAAAGCATACTCTCATCACAAGAGGGCAGAAAATGAAGAACTACAAATTAATGGTGTAACACTTGAGTGGGTTAAGTACTAGCAGTACCTTGGCGTCACTGTCGGCTCTAACAAGGGGAAGAAAGAGGACATTAACCAACTCATAGGACAACCCATTCTCGCACTTGCATACAGTCAATATTGGCTTATTTAATAAGGGCATATGTGACATACTAATGGATTGTGAATATTTTAGTTTACCTTGAAAAGCTTCATAGAAAACACCGACCTCCCCTAATCTTCTTAGTATGTTAAGATAAGCATATTATTGCTTCATATTTACAGTTATTACTTAACCTATCAACAGTATAGGTTAAGTAATAATTGTAATTAAGAAGAAATAAGATGCTTATCTTAACATACTAAGAAGGTTAGGTGAGGTCGGTGTTTTCTATGAAGCTTTTCAAGGTAAACTAAAATATTCACAATCAATTAGTATGTCACATATGCACTTATTAAATAAGCCAATATTGACTAAAAGCACGTGCTATAACGGGTTGCATAGGAACATGCAAAAGTCGACTCAGGGCACTTAAAGCTATGGCCTGGAATAGGCATGAGGCTCTATTGCCGTGCTTAAAATGATTTACACAGCCTATGTGCGCTCCGGCATAAACTAGGCCTTACCAGTTTAATGCACCTACTCCCAACGCGATATAAAAAGGCTCGAAAGCATTGAAAATGAAGCCCAGGCAATCATTCTTGAAGTTCCAAGAACTGCCTAAACATCTAATCTACGGGAGGAGTTGTCCCTCCCCATTGTTAAAAGCAGAATCAGGTAACTGAATGCTAAGCTTGCCATTAAAATAGCCAGAGACCCCCATTACAATGATATTGCCGAGAATAAACTGAGTTCTGTGCTACTCACAGGAGGAAACAGGAAAAGCAAACAATGGCAACTCCAGTCAGTCTGCAATCTGGAAGAACACACACCTGCTTGAGCAAGCCCGTGAGCTCCTGCTTGTAGAGAGGTTACCTCCCATCCCCCTGGGATGATGACCCATGTAGGATGATCAATGAGATGACAATGAAAAATCCAACATGATACCACAAGAAATGAGGCACAAATTTCTTGAGGAAATTTATAAAGACGCCGGAAATGAATGTCAGCTTTGAGGTGCGGCAGGCGACTGTAGGAGCCGTGGTCCAGAGGGCGCCGTGTAAAGGGGTCGGAAGGAGACTCCAGCAGCAGGTGGATCAGCGTCGACTCGTCCACCACCATCTTGGACGAATGCAGCAGCACCGGCGCCTCCATCACTGCCTGGGTTATGCAGTCAATGAACTTCTCCGGGCATTCCTCCGTCGACTCTTCACATGGATTTCATATCCATGTGAGGAGTCGGTGCCACGGGCTATTCATGCCCGTGGCATAGGCATGAATAGCCCGTGCCACCTTTTGGGTGGCTTCATCTTCATCTTAACACATTCACACGGGAGACATCTCCCGTCACGCAGGGTGCATTCGCACCTCCACAGATCTCCAGTATCTCCAGTTGTCACTATAACATCATGTGCTGTAAGCATAGCCAGGCTCCAAATTATTGATTGCCCCACCTTGTTCTCAGTTACCGTTGGATTAAGTAAAATTTTTGTAAACATTTCCTCGCAAAAACAGTTTAGGTTAATTTGGAGAGTTCTGAGAGTTGACCACGCCCAGCTATTGTCTTCCCTCAACAGCTCAGGCTTTTCCTTCCAATAGTTTCCAAATCCATGTGAGGAGTCCACGGAGGAATGCCCGGAGAAGTTCATGGACAGCATAACCCAGGCAGTGATGGAGGCGCCGGTGCTGCTGCATTCGTCCAAGATGGTGGTGGACGAGTCGACGCTGATCCACCTGCTGCTGGAGTCTCCTTCCGACCCCTTTACACGGCGCCCTCTGGACGACGGCTCCTACAGTCGCCTGCCACACCTCAAAGCTGACATTCTTGCCTGGAGGAACAATGTCGGTCGTAACCTTGATAGTGAAGATTTTGGCAACGTTGAGGTCAACACGGAAAGTGGCGAAAAGAACCCCAACGGTTGTAGCAGCAGCTGTGACACGACTGGAGACAGTGACACCAGTAGTGACACCAGTAGCCACAGCGACAGAACTGGTGGCAGAATCTTCGACGAATGGAAGGGAGACAGTAGCAAGGAAGATAAGTTTTGCGAAATGTGTAAATTTCCTTAGATCTTTCAATGGCTTCTTAATCTCGTAAATTCTGGCTAATAACTAATTACTTGATGGATTTTTTAAGCAATAAGCATTAATTACCTCACTGTAGCATAACTTTCTGTTTGTCAATTTTAATCATTACGAATGTTGTACAATATTTATTTTCTCAAATAAAGTTTTCTATAAGTTTAGTATGTTTCTCCTACGCTGCAGATGTTTTAATATTTATGCCAACCCATCCTCAGATCAAGTCCATTCCATACAGAGGTCGACCCCACAGACGCATTCATAAATTTTAACTATTAATTTGAAACAGGAATTTTCTCGAATATAAATTAGTGTTATTATATTTTTCGGTCATGAATAGGGGGTTTGGCGGGTGCATGGAATAGACTTTGGCCTTTGTTTATGAGGACGGGCTGGTTTATGAAACAAATCCCAATTACCTATATGTCTTATTCCTTATTTGTATAATAATCCGGTCTAATCATAATATGGATCGTTTTCCCTATGACAACATCCCAATGAACTAGTTGATTTATCTGTTCATCTGAATGTGTTGCTTAAGGATTAAGCAACATTAACTCATTAAGATTAAATATCAGAGTGAATTCGATCAGACGGCATCTGTGAAGAGTACAATCTTTATGGAAACCAGGAAAGATTATTTTAGAAGATCAATGAATAGGATGATCACTACAGCCTACTAGAAGTTATCTACTTGAACAATATGACATGTAAGAATCATGACGTCATAGGACACACTAACATGTTAGAACAGAATAGAATGTTTGTTCAATGGTAAACAAGCTCTAAGACACACCCTCTTTGTCCTAGATTCTTTATAAACTACTTTATAACTGGCAATTGTCAGCTGCCAGAAAACAAGCCAAGTTTTCCACTGAAGTCTGCCGTGAAAGCATCCCGCTCCACTGCCGAGCTGGATGATTTCACGGAGCACAACAAATTGTGTAGTTAATTACTAAGCGAATGACACAGTTAAGTACTCTGTGTACTGTGTATTAAGTACGACTGTATTTGTCGACATCACAAGAGCCTTCGAGAAAGCTTGCATGTATGGGTGTCAAAGGAAGTCTTATGAAATGGATTGAAGACTGCCTCACAGGGAGGAAAGCCAAGGTCTTCCTCAACAGAGCAGTCTCAAGAACAATGAATATGGAACTCTGGACACCTTCAACTCCCCCCCCCCCCCAAGGAGAAGACTTAAGCCCACACTATTCTTATGAACGCCATTACAAATATTAAATTTCCGAAAAGAACACAACAAGTGGGGTATGCAGATAATGTTCTAATACAAGCCTCAACCTTGGGAAAAATTAAACAGTCTATTGAACTCCTTGGAAGGAAATGTGTTGAGCTCTATTACACTCTCTCCACAAACATGACAAAAGCATACTCTCATCACAAGAGGGCAGAAAATGAAGAACTACAAATTAATGGTGTAACACTTGAGTGGGTGAAGTACTAGCAGTACCTTGGCGTCACTGTCGGCTCTAACAAGGGGAAGAAAGAGGACATTAACCAACTCATAGGACAACCCATTCTCGCACTTGCATACAGTCAATATTGGCTTATTTAATAAGTGCATATGTGACATACTAATGGATTGTGAATATTTTAGTTTACCTTGAAAAGCTTCATAGAAAACACCGACCTCCCCTAATCTTCTTAGTATGTTAAGATAAGCATATTATTGCTTCATATTTACAGTTATTACTTAACCTATCAACAGTATAGGTTAAGTAATAATTGTAATTAAGAAGAAATAAGATGCTTATCTTAACATACTAAGAAGGTTAGGTGAGGTCGGTGTTTTCTATGAAGCTTTTCAAGGTAAACTAAAATATTCACAATCAATTAGTATGTCACATATGCACTTATTAAATAAGCCAATATTGACTAAAAGCACGTGCTATAACGGGTTGCATAGGAACATGCAAAAGTCGACTCAGGGCACTTAAAGCTATGGCCTGGAATAGGCATGAGGCTCTATTGCCGTGCTTAAAATGATTTACACAGCCTATGTGCGCTCCGGCATAAACTATGCCTTACCAGTTTAATGCACCTACTCCCAACGCGATATAAAAAGGCTCGAAAGCATTGAAAATGAAGCCCAGGCAATCATTCTTGAAGTTCCAAGAACTGCCTAAACATCTAATCTACGGGAGGAGTTGTCCCTCCCCATTGTTAAAAGCAGAATCAGGTAACTGAATGCTAAGCTTGCCATTAAAATAGCCAGAGACCCCCATTACAATGATATTGCCGAGAATAAACTGAGTTCTGTGCTACTCACAGGAGGAAACAGGAAAAGCAAACAATGGAAACTCCAGTCAGTCTGCAATCTGGAAGAACACACACCTGCTTGAGCAAGCCCGTGAGCTCCTGCCTGTAGAGAGGTTACCTCCTATCCCCCTGGGATGATGACCCATGTAGGATGATCAATGAGATGACAATGAAAAATCCAACATGATACCACAAGAAATGAGGCACAAATTTCTTGAGGAAATTTATAAAGACGCCGGAAATGAATGTCAGCTTTGAGGTGCGGCAGGCGACTGTAGGAGCCGTGGTCCAGAGGGCGCCGTGTAAAGGGATCGGAAGGAGACTCCAGCAGCAGGTGGATCAGCGTCGACTCGTCCACCACCATCTTGGACGAATGCAGCAGCACCGGCGCCTCCATCACTGCCTGGGTTATGCTGTCAATGAACTTCTCCGGGCATTCCTCCGTCGACTCCTCACATGGATTTCATATCCATGTGAGGAGTCGGTGCCACGGGCTATTCATGCCCGTGGCACAGGCATGAATAGCCCGTGCCACCTTTTGGGTGGCTTCATCTTCATCTTAACACATTCACACGGGAGACATCTCCCGTCACGCAGGGTGCATTCGCACCTCCACAGATCTCCAGTATCTCCAGTTGTCACTATAACATCATGTGCTATAAGCATAGCTAGGCTCCAAATTATTGATTGCCCCACCTTGTTCTCAGTTACCGTTGGATTAAGTAAAATTTTCGTAAACATTTCCTCGCAAAAACAGTTTAGGTTAATTTGGAGAGTTCTGAGAGTTGACCACGCCCAGCTATTGTCTTCCCTCAACAGCTCAGGCTTTTCCTTCCAATAGTTTCCAAATCCATGTGAGGAGTCCACGGAGGAATGCCCGGAGAAGTTCATGGACAGCATAACCCAGGCAGTGATGGAGGCGCCGGTGCTGCTGCATTCGTCCAAGATGGTGGTGGACGAGTCGACGCTGATCCACCTGCTGCTGGAGTCTCCTTCCGACCCCTTTACACGGCGCCCTCTGGACGACGGCTCCTACAGTCGCCTGCCACACCTCAAAGCTGACATTCTTGCCTGGAGGATCAATGTCGGTCGTAACCTTGATAGTGAAGATTTTGGCAACGTTGAGGTCAACACGGAAAGTGGCGAAAAGAACCCCAACGGTTGTAGCAGCAGCTGTGACACGACTGGAGACAGTGACACCAGTAGTGACACCAGTAGCCACAGCGACAGAACTGGTGGCAGAATCTTCGACGAATGGAAGGGAGAGAGTAGCAAGGAAGATAAGTTTTGCGAAATGTGTAAATTTCCTTAGATCTTTCAATGGCTTCTTAATCTCGTAAATTCTGGCTAATAACTAATTACTTGATGGATTTTTTAAGCAATAAGCATTAATTACCTCACTGTAGCATAACTTTCTGTTTGTCAATTTTATTCATTACGAATGTTGTACAATATTTATTTTCTCAAATAAAGTTTTCTATAAGTTTAGTATGTTTCTCCTACGCTGCAGATGTTTTAATATTTATGCCAACCCATCCTCAGATCAAGTCCATTCCATACAGAGGTCGACCCCACAGACGCATTCATAAATTTTAACTATTAATTTGAAACAGGAATTTTCTCGAATTTAAATTAGTGTTATTATATTTTTCGGTCATGAATAGGGGGTTTGGCGGGTGCATGGAATAGACTTTGGCCTTTGTTTATGAGGACGGGCTGGTTTATGAAACAAATCCCAATTACCTATATGTCTTATTCCTTATTTGTATAATAATCCGGTCTAATCATAATATGGATCGTTTTCCCTATGACAACATCCCAATGAACTAGTTGATTTATCTGTTCATCTGAATGTGTTGCTTAAGGATTAAGCAACATTAACTCATTAAGATTAAATATCAGAGTGAATTCGACAAGACGGCATCTGTGAAGAGTACAATCTTCATGGAAACCAGGAAAGATTATTTTAGAAGATCAATGAATAGGATGATCACTACAGCCTACTAGAAGTTATCTACTTGAACAATATGACATGTAAGAATCATGACGTCATAGGACACACTAACATGTTAGAACAGAATAGAATGTTTGTTCAATGGTAAACAAGCTCTAAGACACACCCTCTTTGTCCTAGATTCTTTATAAACTACTTTATAACTGGCAATTGTCAGCTGCCAGAAAACAAGTCAAGTTTTCCACTGAAGTCTGCCGTGAAATCATCCCGCTCCACTGCCGAGCTGGATGATTTCACGGAGCACAACAAATTGTGTAGTTAATTACTAAGCGAATGACACAGCTAAGTACTATGTGTACTGTGTATTATGTACGACTGTATTTGTCGACATCACAAGAGCCTTCGAGAAAGCTTGCATGTATGGGTGTCAAAGGAAGTCTTATGAAATGGATTGAAGACTGCCTCACAGGGAGGAAAGCCAAGGTCTTCCTCAACGGAGCAGTCTCAAGAACAATGAATATGGAACTCTGGACACCTTCAACTCCCCCCCCCCCCCCAAGGAGAAGACTTAAGCCCACACTATTCTTATGAACGCCATTACAAATATTAAATTTCAGAAAAGAACACAACAAGTGGGGTATGCAGATAATGTTCTAATACAAGCCTCAACCTTGGGAAAAATTAAACAGTCTATTGAACTCCTTGGAAGGAAATGTGTTGAGCTCTATTACACTCTCTCCACAAACATGACAAAAGCATACTCTCATCACAAGAGGGCAGAAAATGAAGAACTACAAATTAATGGTGTAACACTTGAGTGGGTTAAGTACTAGCAGTACCTTGGCGTCACTGTCGGCTCTAACAAGGGGAAGAAAGAGGACATTAACCAACTCATAGGGCAACCCATTCTCGCACTTGCATACAGTCAATATTGGCTTATTTAATAAGTGCATATGTGACATACTAATGGATTGTGAATATTTTAGTTTACCTTGAAAAGCTTCATAGAAAACACCGACCTCCCCTAATCTTCTTAGAATGTTAAGATAAGCATATTATTGCCTCATATTTACAGTTATTACTTAACCTATCAACAGTATAGGTTAAGTAATAATTGTAATTAAGAAGAAATAAGATGCTTATCTTAACATACTAAGAAGGTTAGGTGAGGTCGGTGTTTTCTATGAAGCTTTTCAAGGTAAACTAAAATATTCACAATCAATTAGTATGTCACATACGCACTTATTAAATAAGCCAATATTGACTAAAAGCACGTGCTATAGCGGGTTGCATAGGAACATGCAAAAGTCGACTCAGGGCACTTAAAGCTATGGCCTGGAATAGGCATGAGGCTCTATTGCCGTGCTTAAAATGATTTACACAGCCTATGTGCGCTCCGGCATAAACTATGCCTTACCAGTTTAATGCACCTACTCCCAACGCGATATAAAAAGGCTCGAAAGCATTGAAAATGAAGCCCAGGCAATCATTCTTGAAGTTCCAAGAACTGCCTAAACATCTAATCTACGGGAGGAGTTGTCCCTCCCCATTGTTAAAAGCAGAATCAGGTAACTGAATGCTAAGCTTGCCATTAAAATAGCCAGAGACCCCCATTACAATGATATTGCCGAGAATAAACTGAGTTCTGTGCTACTCACAGGAGGAAACAGGAAAAACAAACAATGGCAACTCCAGTCAGTCTGCAATCTTGAAGAACACACACCTGCTTGAGCAAGCCCGTGAGCTCCTGCCTGTAGAGAGGTTACCTCCTATCCCCCTGGGATGATGACCCATGTAGGATGATCAATGAGATGACAATGAAAAATCCAACATGATACCACAAGAAATGAGGCACAAATTTCTTGAGGAAATTTATAAAGACGCCGGAAATGAATGTCAGCTTTGAGGTGCGGCAGGCGACTGTAGGAGCCGTGGTCCAGAGGGCGCCGTGTAAAGGGGTCGGAAGGAGACTCCAGCAGCAAGTGGATCAGCGTCGACTCGTCCACCACCATCTTGGACGAATGCAGCAGCACCGGCGCCTCCATCACTGCCTGGGTTATGCTGTCAATGAACTTCTCCGGGCATTCCTCCGTCGACTCCTCACATGGATTTCATATCCATGTGAGGAGTCGGTGCCACGGGCTATTCATGCCCGTGGCACAGGCATGAATAGCCCGTGCCACCTTTTGGGTGGCTTCATCTTCATCTTAACACATTCACACGGGAGACATCTCCCGTCACGCAGGGTGCATTCGCACCTCCACAGATCTCCAGTATCTCCAGTTGTCACTATAACATCATGTGCTATAAGCATAGCCAGGCTCCAAATTATTGATTGCCCCACCTTGTTCTCAGTTACCGTTGGATTAAGTAAAATTTTCGTAAACATTTCCTCGCAAAAACAGTTTAGGTTAATTTGGAGAGTTCTGAGAGTTGACCACGCCCAGCTATTGTCTTCCCTCAACAGCTCAGGCTTTTCCTTCCAATAGTTTCCAAATCCATGTGAGGAGTCCACGGAGGAATGCCCGGAGAAGTTCATGGACAGCATAACCCAGGCAGTGATGGAGGCGCCGGTGCTGCTGCATTCGTCCAAGATGGTGGTGGACGAGTCGACGCTGATCCACCTGCTGCTGGAGTCTCCTTCCGACCCCTTTACACGGCGCCCTCTGGACGACGGCTCCTACAGTCGCCTGCCACACCTCAAAGCTGACATTCTTGCCTGGAGGAACAATGTCGGTCGTAACCTTGATAGTGAAGATTTTGGCAACGTTGAGGTCAACACGGAAAGTGGCGAAAAGAACCCCAACGGTTGTAGCAGCAGCTGTGACACGACTGGAGACAGTGACACCAGTAGTGACACCAGTAGCCACAGCGACAGAACTGGTGGCAGAATCTTCGACGAATGGAAGGGAGACAGTAGCAAGGAAGATAAGTTTTGCGAAATGTGTAAATTTCCTTAGATCTTTCAATGGCTTCTTAATCTCGTAAATTCTGGCTAATAACTAATTACTTGATGGATTTTTTAAGCAATAAGCATTAATTACCTCACTGTAGCATAACTTTCTGTTTGTCAATTTTAATCATTACGAATGTTGTACAATATTTATTTTCTCAAATAAAGTTTTCTATAAGTTTAGTATGTTTCTCCTACGCTGCAGATGTTTTAATATTTATGCCAACCCATCCTCAGATCAAGTCCATTCCATACAGAGGTCGACCCCACAGACGCATTCATAAATTTTAACTATTAATTTGAAACAGGAATTTTCTCGAATATAAATTAATGTTATTATATTTTTCGGTCATGAATAGGGGGTTTGGCGGGTGCATGGAATAGACTTTGGCCTTTGTTTATGAGGATGGGCTGGTTTATGAAACAAATCCCAATTACCTATATGTCTTATTCCTTATTTGTATAATAATCCGGTCTAATCATAATATGGATCGTTTTCCCTATGACAACATCCCAATGAACTAGTTGATTTATCTGTTCATCTGAATGTGTTGCTTAAGGATTAAGCAACATTAACTCATTAAGATTAAATATCAGAGTGAATTCGACAAGACGGCATCTGTGAAGAGTACAATCTTCATGGAAACCAGGAAAGATTATTTTAGAAGATCAATGAATAGGATGATCACTACAGCCTACTAAAAGTTATCTACTTGAACAATATGACATGTAAGAATCATGACGTCATAGGACACACTAACATGTTAGAACAGAATAGAATGTTTGTTCAATGGTAAACAAGCTCTAAGACACACCCTCTTTGTCCTAGATTCTTTATAAACTACTTTATAACTGGCAATTGTCAGCTGCCAGAAAACAAGTCAAGTTTTCCTCTGAAGTCTGCCGTGAAATCATCCCGCTCCACTGCCGAGCTGGATGATTTCACGGAGCACAACAAATTGTGTAGTTAATTACTAAGCGAATGACACAGCTAAGTACTCTGTGTACTGTGTATTAAGTACGACTGTATTTGTCGACATCACAAGAGCCTTCGAGAAAGCTTGCATGTATGGGTGCCAAAGGAAGTCTTATGAAATGGATTGAAGACTGCCTCACAGGGAGGAAAGCCAAGGTCTTCCTCAACGGAGCAGTCTCAAGAACAATGAATATGGAACTCTGGACACCTTCAACTCCCCCCCCCCCAAGGAGAAGACTTAAACCCACACTATTCTTATGAACGCCATTACAAATATTAAATTTCCGAAAAGAACACAACAAGTGGGGTATGCAGATAATGTTCTAATACAAGCCTCAACCTTGGGAAAAATTAAACAGTCTATTGAACTCCTTGGAAGGAAATGTGTTGAGCTCTATTACACTCTCTCCACAAACATGACAAAAGCATACTCTCATCACAAGAGGGCAGAAAATGAAGAACTACAAATTAATGGTGTAACACTTGAGTGGGTTAAGTACTAGCAGTACCTTGGCGTCACTGTCGGCTCTAACAAGGGGAAGAAAGAGGACATTAACCAACTCATAGGACAACCCATTCTCGCACTTGCATACAGTCAATATTGGCTTATTTAATAAGTGCATATGTGACATACTAATGGATTGTGAATATTTTAGTTTACCTTGAAAAGCTTCATAGAAAACACCGACCTCCCCTAATCTTCTTAGTATGTTAAGATAAGCATATTATTGCTTCATATTTACAGTTATTACTTAACCTATCAACAGTATAGGTTAAGTAATAATTGTAATTAAGAAGAAATAAGATGCTTATCTTAACATACTAAGAAGGTTAGGTGAGGTCGGTGTTTTCTATGAAGCTTTTCAAGGTAAACTAAAATATTCACAATCAATTAGTATGTCACATATGCACTTATTAAATAAGCCAATATTGACTAAAAGCACGTGCTATAACGGGTTGCATAGGAACATGCAAAAGTCGACTCAGGGCACTTAAAGCTATGGCCTGGAATAGGCATGAGGCTCTATTGCCGTGCTTAAAATGATTTACACAGCCTATGTGCGCTCCGGCATAAACTATGCCTTACCAGTTTAATGCACCTACTCCCTACGCGATATAAAAAGCTCGAAAGCATTGAAAATGAAGCCCAGGCAATCATTCTTGAAGTTCCAAGAACTGCCTAAACATCTAATCTACGGGAGGAGTTGTCCCTCCCCATTGTTAAAAGCAGAATCAGGTAACTGAATGCTAAGCTTGCCATTAAAATAGCCAGAGACCCCCATTACAATGATATTGCCGAGAATAAACTGAGTTCTGTGCTACTCACAGGAGGAAACAGGAAAAGCAAACAATGGCAACTCCAGTCAGTCTGCAATCTGGAAGAACACACACCTGCTTGAGCAAGCCCGTGAGCTCCTGCCTGTAGAGAGGTTACCTCCCATCCCCCTGGGATGATGACCCATGTAGGATGATCAATGAGATGACAATGAAAAATCCAACATGATACCACAAGAAATGAGGCACAAATTTCTTGAGGAAATTTATAAAGACGCCGGAAATGAATGTCAGCTTTGAGGTGCGGCAGGCGACTGTAGGAGCCGTGGTCCAGAGGGCGCCGTGTAAAGGGGTCGGAAGGAGACTCCAGCAGCAGGTGGATCAGCGTCGACTCGTCCACCACCATCTTGGACGAATGCAGCAGCACCGGCGCCTCCATCACTGCCTGGGTTATGCTGTCAATGAACTTCTCCGGGCATTCCTCCGTCGACTTCTCACGTGGATTTCATATCCATGTGAGGAGTCGGTGCCACGGGCTATTCATGCCCGTGGCACAGGCATGAATAGCCCGTGCCACCTTTTGGGTGGCTTCATCTTCATCTTAACACATTCACACGGGAGACATCTCCCGTCACGCAGGGTGCATTCGCACCTCCACAGATCTCCAGTATCTCCAGTTGTCACTATAACATCATGTGCCATAAGCATAGCCAGGCTCCAAATTATTGATTGCCCCACCTTGTTCTCAGTTACCGTTGGATTAAGTAAAATTTTCGTAAACATTTCCTCGCAAAAACAGTTTAGGTTAATTTGGAGAGTTCTGAGAGTTGACCACGCCCAGCTATTGTCTTCCCTCAACAGCTCAGGCTTTTCCTTCCAATAGTTTCCAAATCCATGTGAGGAGTCCACGGAGGAATGCCCGGAGAAGTTCATGGACAGCATAACCCAGGCAGTGATGGAGGCGCCGGTGCTGCTGCATTCGTCCAAGATGGTGGTGGACGAGTCGACGCTGATCCACCTGCTGCTGGAGTCTCCTTCCGACCCCTTTACACGGCGCCCTTTGGACGACGGCTCCTACAGTCGCCTGCCACACCTCAAAGCTGACATTCTTGCCTGGAGGAACAATGTCGGTCGTAACCTTGATAGTGAAGATTTTGGCAACGTTGAGGTCAACACGGAAAGTGGCGAAAAGAACCCCAACGGTTGTAGCAGCAGCTGTGACACGACTGGAGACAGTGACACCAGTAGTGACACCAGTAGCCACAGCGACAGAACTGGTGGCAGAATCTTCGACGAATGGAAGGGAGACAGTAGCAAGGAATATAAGTTTTGCGAAATGTGTAAATTTCCTTAGATCTTTCAATGGCTTCTTAATCTCGTAAATTCTGGCTAATAACTAATTACTTGATGGATTTTTTAAGCAATAAGCATTAATTACCTCACTGTAGCATAACTTTCTGTTTGTCAATTTTAATCATTACGAATGTTGTACAATATTTATTTTCTCAAATAAAGTTTTCTATAAGTTTAGTATGTTTCTCCTACGCTGCAGATGTTTTAATATTTATGCCAACCCATCCTCAGATCAAGTCCATTCCATACAGAGGTCGACCCCACAGACGCATTCATAAATTTTAACTATTAATTTGAAACAGGAATTTTCTCGAATATAAATTAGTGTTATTATATTTTTCGGTCATGAATAGGGGGTTTGGCGGGTGCATGGAATAGACTTTGGCCTTTGTTTATGAGGACGGGCTGGTTTATGAAACAAATCCCAATTACCTATATGTCTTATTCCTTATTTGTATAATAATCCGGTCTAATCATAATATGGATCGTTTTCCCTATGACAACATCCCAATGAACTAGTTGATTTATCTGTTCATCTGAATGTGTTGCTTAAGGATTAAGCAACATTAACTCATTAAGATTAAATATCAGAGTGAATTCGACAAGACGGCATCTGTGAAGAGTACAATCTTCATGGAAACCAGGAAAGATTATTTTAGAAGATCAATGAATAGGATGATCACTACAGCCTACTAGAAGTTATCTACTTGAACAATATGACATGTAAGAATCATGACGTCATAGGACACACTAACATGTTAGAACAGAATAGAATGTTTGTTCAATGGTAAACAAGCTCTAAGACACACCCTCTTTGTCCTTGATTCTTTATAAACTACTTTATAACTGGCAATTGTCAGCTGCCATAAAACAAGTCAAGTTTTCCACTGAAGTCTGCCGTGAAATCATCCCGCTCCACTGCCGAGCTGGATGATTTCACGGAGCACAACAAATTGTGTAGTTAATTACTAAGCGAATGACACAGTTAAGTACTCTGTGTACTGTGTATTAAGTACGACTGTATTTGTCGACATCACAAGAGCCTTCGAGAAAGCTTGCATGTATGGGTGTCAAAGGAAGTCTTATGAAATGGATTGAAGACTGCCTCACAGGGAGGAAAGCCAAGGTCTTCCTCAACGGAGCAGTCTCAAGAACAATGAATATGGAACTCTGGACACCTTCAACTTCCTCCCCCCCCCCCCCAAGGAGAAGACTTAAGCCCACACTATTCTTATGAACGCCATTACAAATATTAAATTTCCGAAAAGAACACAACAAGTGGGGTATGCAGATAATGTTCTAATACAAGCCTCAACCTTGGGAAAAATTAAACAGTCTATTGAACTCCTTGGAAGGAAATGTGTTGAGCTCTATTACACTCTCTCCACAAACATGACAAAAGCATACTCTCATCACAAGAGGGCAGAAAATGAAGAACTACAAATTAATGGTGTAACACTTGAGTGGGTTAAGTACTAGCAGTACCTTGGCGTCACTGTCGGCTCTAACAAGGGGAAGAAAGAGGACATTAACCAACTCATAGGACAACCCATTCTCGCACTTGCATACAGTCAATATTGGCTTATTTAATAAGTGCATATGTGACATACTAATGGATTGTGAATATTTTAGTTTACCTTGAAAAGCTTCATAGAAAACACCGACCTCCCCTAATCTTCTTAGTATGTTAAGATAAGCATATTATTGCTTCATATTTACAGTTATTACTTAACCTATCAACAGTATAGGTTAAGTAATAATTGTAATTAAGAAGAAATAAGATGCTTATCTTAACATACTAAGAAGGTTAGGTGAGGTCGGTGTTTTCTATGAAGCTTTTCAAGGTAAACTAAAATATTCACAATCAATTAGTATGTCACATATGCACTTATTAAATAAGCCAATATTGACTAAAAGCACGTGCTATAACGGGTTGCATAGGAACATGCAAAAGTCGACTCAGGGCACTTAAAGCTATGGCCTGGAATAGGCATGAGGCTCTATTGCCGTGCTTAAAATGATTTACACAGCCTATGTGCGCTCCGGCATAAACTATGCCTTACCAGTTTAATGCACCTACTCCCTACGCGATATAAAAAGCTCGAAAGCATTGAAAATGAAGCCCAGGCAATCATTCTTGAAGTTCCAAGAACTGCCTAAACATCTAATCTACGGGAGGAGTTGTCCCTCCCCATTGTTAAAAGCAGAATCAGGTAACTGAATGCTAAGCTTGCCATTAAAATAGCCAGAGACCCCCATTACAATGATATTGCCGAGAATAAACTGAGTTCTGTGCTACTCACAGGAGGAAACAGGAAAAGCAAACAATGGCAACTCCAGTCAGTCTGCAATCTGGAAGAACACACACCTGCTTGAGCAAGCCCGTGAGCTCCTGCCTGTAGAGAGGTTACCTCCCATCCCCCTGGGATGATGACCCATGTAGGATGATCAATGAGATGACAATGAAAAATCCAACATGATACCACAAGAAATGAGGCACAAATTTCTTGAGGAAATTTATAAAGACGCCGGAAATGAATGTCAGCTTTGAGGTGCGGCAGGCGACTGTAGGAGCCGTGGTCCAGAGGGCGCCGTGTAAAGGGGTCGGAAGGAGACTCCAGCAGCAGGTGGATCAGCGTCGACTCGTCCACCACCATCTTGGACGAATGCAGCAGCACCGGCGCCTCCATCACTGCCTGGGTTATGCTGTCAATGAACTTCTCCGGGCATTCCTCCGTCGACTTCTCACGTGGATTTCATATCCATGTGAGGAGTCGGTGCCACGGGCTATTCATGCCCGTGGCACAGGCATGAATAGCCCGTGCCACCTTTTGGGTGGCTTCATCTTCATCTTAACACATTCACACGGGAGACATCTCCCGTCACGCAGGGTGCATTCGCACCTCCACAGATCTCCAGTATCTCCAGTTGTCACTATAACATCATGTGCCATAAGCATAGCCAGGCTCCAAATTATTGATTGCCCCACCTTGTTCTCAGTTACCGTTGGATTAAGTAAAATTTTCGTAAACATTTCCTCGCAAAAACAGTTTAGGTTAATTTGGAGAGTTCTGAGAGTTGACCACGCCCAGCTATTGTCTTCCCTCAACAGCTCAGGCTTTTCCTTCCAATAGTTTCCAAATCCATGTGAGGAGTCCACGGAGGAATGCCCGGAGAAGTTCATGGACAGCATAACCCAGGCAGTGATGGAGGCGCCGGTGCTGCTGCATTCGTCCAAGATGGTGGTGGACGAGTCGACGCTGATCCACCTGCTGCTGGAGTCTCCTTCCGACCCCTTTACACGGCGCCCTTTGGACGACGGCTCCTACAGTCGCCTGCCACACCTCAAAGCTGACATTCTTGCCTGGAGGAACAATGTCGGTCGTAACCTTGATAGTGAAGATTTTGGCAACGTTGAGGTCAACACGGAAAGTGGCGAAAAGAACCCCAACGGTTGTAGCAGCAGCTGTGACACGACTGGAGACAGTGACACCAGTAGTGACACCAGTAGCCACAGCGACAGAACTGGTGGCAGAATCTTCGACGAATGGAAGGGAGACAGTAGCAAGGAAGATAAGTTTTGCGAAATGTGTAAATTTCCTTAGATCTTTCAATGGCTTCTTAATCTCGTAAATTCTGGCTAATAACTAATTACTTGATGGATTTTTTAAGCAATAAGCATTAATTACCTCACTGTAGCATAACTTTCTGTTTGTCAATTTTAATCATTACGAATGTTGTACAATATTTATTTTCTCAAATAAAGTTTTCTATAAGTTTAGTATGTTTCTCCTACGCTGCAGATGTTTTAATATTTATGCCAACCCATCCTCAGATCAAGTCCATTCCATACAGAGGTCGACCCCACAGACGCATTCATAAATTTTAACTATTAATTTGAAACAGGAATTTTCTCGAATATAAATTAGTGTTATTATATTTTTCGGTCATGAATAGGGGGTTTGGCGGGTGCATGGAATAGACTTTGGCCTTTGTTTATGAGGACGGGCTGGTTTATGAAACAAATCCCAATTACCTATATGTCTTATTCCTTATTTGTATAATAATCCGGTCTAATCATAATATGGATCGTTTTCCCTATGACAACATCCCAATGAACTAGTTGATTTATCTGTTCATCTGAATGTGTTGCTTAAGGATTAAGCAACATTAACTCATTAAGATTAAATATCAGAGTGAATTCTACAAGACGGCATCTGTGAAGAGTACAATATTAATGGAAACCAGGAAAGATTATTTTAGAAGATCAATGAATAGGATGATCACTACAGCCTACTAGAAGTTATCTACTTGAACAATATGACATGTAAGAATCATGACGTCATAGGACACACTAACATGTTAGAACAGAATAGAATGTTTGTTCAATGGTAAACAAGCTCTAAGACACACCCTCTTTGTCCTTGATTCTTTATAAACTACTTTATAACTGGCAATTGTCAGCTGCCATAAAACAAGTCAAGTTTTCCACTGAAGTCTGCCGTGAAATCATCCCGCTCCACTGCCGAGCTGGATGATTTCACGGAGCACAACAAATTGTGTAGTTAATTACTAAGCGAATGACACAGTTAAGTACTCTGTGTACTGTGTATTAAGTACGACTGTATTTGTCGACATCACAAGAGCCTTCGAGAAAGCTTGCATGTATGGGTGTCAAAGGAAGTCTTATGAAATGGATTGAAGACTGCCTCACAGGGAGGAAAGCCAAGGTCTTCCTCAACGGAGCAGTCTCAAGAACAATGAATATGGAACTCTGGACACCTTCAACTTCCTCCCCCCCCCCCCAAGGAGAAGACTTAAGCCCACACTATTCTTATGAACGCCATTACAAATATTATATTTCCGAAAAGAACACAACAAGTGGGGTATGCAGATAATGTTCTAATACAAGCCTCAACCTTGGGAAAAATTAAACAGTCCATTGAACTCCTTGGAAGGAAATGTGTTGAGCTCTATTACACTCTCCACAAACATGACAAAAGCATACTCTCATCACAAGAGGGCAGAAAATGAAGAACTACAAATTAATGGTGTAACACTTGAGTGGGTTAAGTACTAGCAGTACCTTGGCGTCTCTGTCGGCTCTAACAAGGGGAAGAAAGAGGACATTAACCAACTCATAGGACAACCCATTCTCACACTTGCATACAGTCAATATTGGCTTATTTAATAAGTGCATATGTGACATACTAATGGATTGTGAAGTTTAAACTTTTCAAGTTTACCTTGAAAAGCTTCATAGAAAACACCGACCTCACCTAATCTTCTTAGTATGTTAAGATAAGCATCTTATTGCTTCATATTTACAGTTATTACTTAACCTATCAACGGTATAGGTTAAGTAATAATTGTAATTAAGAAGAAATAAGAAGGTTAGGTGAGGTCGGAGTTTTCTATGAAGCTTTTCAAACTAAAATAAACTAAAATATTCACAATCAATTAGTATGTCACATATGCACTTATTATATAAGCCAATATTGACTGTAAGCAAGTGCGAGAACGGGTTGCATAGGAACATGCAAAAGTCGACATAAAGCTATGGCCTGAAATAGGCATGAGGCTCTATTGCTGTGCTTAAAATGATTTACACAGCCTATGTGCGCTCAGGCATAAACTATGCCTTACCAGTTTAATGCACCTACTCCCAACGCGATATGAAAAGGCTCGAAATCATTTAAAATGAAGCCCAGGCAATCATTCTTGAAGTTCCAAGAACTGCCTAAACATCTAATCTACGGGAGGAGTTGTCCCTCCCCAGTGTTAAAAGCAGAATCAGGTAACTGAATGCAAAGCTTGCAATTAAAATAGCCAGAGACCCCATTACAATGATATTGCCGAGAATAAACTGAGTTCTGTGCTACTCACAGGAGGAAACAGGAAAGGCAAACAATGGCAACTCCAGTCAGTCTGCAATCTGGAAGAACACACCTGCTTGAGCAAGCCCGTGAGCTCCTGCCTGTAGAGAGGTTACCTCCCATCCCTCTGGGATGATGACCCATGTAGGATGATCAATGAGATGACAATGAAAAATCCAACATGATACCATAAGAAATGAGGCACAAATTTCTTGAGGAAATTTATAAAGAAGTCGGAAATGAATTAGATAAAATCTACACTGATGGGTCATCTAATCCTGCCAATGGCAGAGCTGGGGCAGCATACTGAAAAAAGCACGTATTGAGAACTATGCCTCATCAACGCAAACAGAACTGCCATTATAATGGCGATAAGATTTCTTGAAAGATACAATAGCGATACAGTGATCAAATATAAATGCTGTTCTCAAACGATTCCCCCCATTTTGCACCCTCAAGATAACGTAAGATTTTAAGGGTTGCCAAATGTTAATCTTGTTTGATAAGCTGTTCCTAATACAGAGACAATTAATCAAGTCTCAGATGTGTCTGGGTACAAGTGACAGAATGAATAACCCAGCGGGTTTTCTTCCTATTGGGGAGTGTTCTACATGCTGCAATGGCGGTGTGTCCACTCACAGGGTCAGTAGCGTTGCCCAATACTGTCACTATGGTGGTGTGTCCACTCACAGGGTCAGTAGCGTTGCCCAATACTGTCACTATGGTGGTGTGTCCACTCACAGGGTCAGTAGCGTTGCCCAATACTGTCACTATGGTGGTGTGTCCACTCACAGGGTCAGTAGCGTTGCCCAATACTGTCACTATTGTGGTGTGTCCACTCACTGGATGAGTGACGCTACCCAATAAGCTCGCCTCTCGGGGAAAAACTAATACGGTGTGTTGTGAAGAGTTAGCAAACTTACCAGAAGCTTTGACAAAGTTTAAGTTTAGGAGCGAGTTTATTAGGTAACCCTACTCATCCCGGGAATGGACACCGCCTTAGTGCATGTACAGAACTCCCTGCAGGTTCGCAGCGGCAGCAACCCCAGCCCTAGACAGATGCAAATGTAAGAGGTCGTGTTTATTTCTAAAGATTGTAAGTTAAGCTTTGTCAATCTTTCTTCATATGATAGGTTTCTAATTTGGAGGATTAACTTTGTCATCCTACGCTGGACGCGTTCTAGCGAATTTATGTCCATTCTATAGAACGGCGACCAAAATTTAACTGCATAAATGATCTTCTTAAATACTGGTTCAGGTTCGTTTTAAATAGTGGTTCAGTAACAGGGTTTTTGATTTGTAGAACCAATTACCGCGTAACATAATAGAAGTGGGGTTCCTCGATTGTTTCAAGCGTGAGTTGGTCATGTATATGAGTGGGATTGGGTGGTTATAAATAGAAGCTGTCTCGTATGGGCCAATAGGCCTTCTGCAGTTACTTTGTTCTTATGTTCTTATCTGTGTGCCGGCTGGATAACAATGTCTGGAGCTAAGATTTAGAGTCTGTATGAATGATGACATTATGTAAATTATTCTCACTTGCATAATTTATGGCCAATTTATTCTTTCACGGCATACATTTTCTTTGAGTGGGAAAATGTTGTAAGTGGAGTGCCTCAAGGCTCTGTCTTGGGACCTCTGTTGTATATAATATATATAAATGATTTGGATTCAGGTTTGAGTAGCAACATTTGCAAATTTGCCGATGATACAAAAATCGGTAGGGAAATTAATACGGAAGAAGACTCACTATCACTTCAAGTTGATCTAAATAGGGTTTTGAAATTGTAAAAGGATTGGCAGATGCAGTTTAATGCTGATAAATGTAAAGTTCTGAGACTAGGTAATGATTGGACATGTATATGAGTGGGATTGGGTGGTTATAAATAGGAGCTGCCTCGTATGGGCCAATAGGCCTTCTGCAGTTGCCTTTGTTCTTATGTTCTTAATATATATAAATGATTTAGATTCAGGTTTGAGTAGCAACATCTGCAAATTTGCAGATGATACAAAATCGGTAGGGAAATCAACACGAAAGAAGACTCAGTATCACTTCAAGTTGATCTAAATAGGGTTTTAAAATGGTCAAAAGACTGGCAGATGCAGTTTAATGCTGATAAATGTAAAGTTTTGAAGCTAGGTAATGATGATAGAGTTACAAGATACGAGCTAGATGGTGTTGAGATTGCGAAAGGGATCTGGGAGTTATGATTAGTAAGAATTTAAAACAAAAGGATCAATGCATGAATGTTCATAATAAGGCAAATAGGACACTGGGATTTATTAATCAAAGCGTTAGTAACAAGACACCTGGTGTGGTTCTTCAGCTATATCTTGCTCTGGTTAGGCCCCATTTAGATTATGCAGTTCAATTTTGGTCGCCGTACTATAGAATGGATATAAACTCACTTGAACGTGTCCAGCGTAGGATGACAAAGTTAATTCCCCAAATTAGAAGTCTTTCATATGAAGAAAGATTAACAAAGCTTAAATTGCATTCACTGGAAAGGCGAAGAGTTAGGGTTGACATGATAGAGGTTTACAAGTGGGTGAATGGACATAACAAAGGGGATATTAAAAGTATCAACTCAATACAGAACTCGAAACAATGGGTATAAATTGGATAAGTTTAGATTTAGGAAAGACTTGGGTAAGACTTGACTTACCGCATAACGTGGTGGAGGTGGGGTCCCTCGATTGTTTCAAGCGCGGGTTGGACATGTATATGAGTGGGATTGGGTGGTTATAGATAGGAGCTGCCTCATATGGGCCAATAGGCCTTCTGCAGTTACCTTTGTTCTTATGTTCATGAATCAGTGAGAGCAGAAGCTCGCCTCACCTGGGGTTCATATGACTCACCTCACAGTCACATGGAGTTCGAGAATATAAGGCCAACTGTTATTGTAAATTGTCCACTTGCATTCCGAAGATCACGAGTGTCATTGGTCACCATCGTCCTCTCTGTTGCATCGTGACTACATTTTCTTGGTGTGATAATGGATTCACATTTATTCTCTCACATTTATGTGAGTGAATACTTCCCGGCCTATGCGCGGAGGTTATCCCCGAGAATATGTGCTGTTCATCTTTTACGAATGGCAAAGTTCATAGAAGGAATGTTCAATATTCAAATTGAAAATCTACAAAAATTAGCCACAGAAAAGGTTCTTCTCAGTATGTATCTGGCTAACGTTCTAGCTAAACGTATGGAAACGGCTTCTGTCAGGATAACTGGAGAATGGGAGAACGTCCTTTGGTATGTGGTAGACCTAGCCAAACACTGGAGCACAGGACAAATTCTGGACTTCGACATACTAAAGTGTACGTGCGTAAAGTCCTGGATACTCAGGATGTTCACCGACCCCATTTTGTGCCCAAACAAGTACCTGCGTATGGAAATGCTTCGCTTCATTGGTATGTGGCCTGAGACGTACCTTCAGGACGCTACCATAGGCACGCAAGCAGCTGCAGGGCTGGTGTCTGCAAGTGCGTGCATGCAGCTGGACCATCTTACGGGCGGTTACTCACAAATGAAACTCTTTTACTCGCTTACCAAGGTGTTGTATAATCTCCATAAGTATGGTTATCTAGTTGCTGTTACTGCAGCTGCCGTGGACCAGGTCAAGAATCTGAAGATTGGACCACAAGTGATTTTCTTCAACAGCATTATTAGGCTGTTGGCCCAAAAGGCAAAGGCGACAGTAGAGATGAACCGTGCCAGCTCTCTTGATTTGTCTTCATCTGCTCTTATATTTAACTGCATCTGTGACATCTTTTTGTTATTGGTAGTCAGGCCACCTACTATGATGGCTTTCCAGTGTCCTGGTCTGGCTCAGGTTGCAGCTTCCGCTCTTGTCACTATAACATCATCCGTAGTTGCTGTAAGATCCAGGCCCCAAATTGTTGATTCCGCCACCTACTTCTCATTTACCGCTGGATTAAGTAAAATTTTCAAAAACATTTCCTTGCAAAAACAGTTTAGGTTAATTTGGAGAGTTCTGAAAGTTGACCACGCTCAGATATTGTCTTCCCTCAACAGTTCAGGCTTTTCCTTCCAATACTTTCCAAATCCATGTGAGGAGTCGACGGAGGAATGCCCGGAGAAGTTCATGGACAGCATAACCCAGGCAGTGATGGAGGCGCCGGTGCTGCTGCATTCGTCCAAGATGGTGGTGGACGAGTCGACGCTGATCCATCTGCTGCTGGAGTCTCCTTCCGACCCCTTCACACGGTGCCCTCTGGACCACGGCTCCTATAGTCGCCTGCCACACCTCAAAGCTGACATTCTTGCCTGGAGGAACACTGTCGGTCGTAACCCTGATAGTGAAGATTTTGGCAACGTTGAGGTCAACACGGAAAGTGGCGAAGAGAACCCCAACGGTTGTAGCAGCAGCTGTGACACAACTGGTGACAGTGACACCAGTAGCCACAGCGACAGAACTGGTGGCAGAATCTTCGACGAATGGAAGGGAGACAGTAGCAAGGAAGATAAGTTTTGCGAAATGTGTAAATTTCCTTAGATCTTTCAATGGCTTCTTAATCTCGTAAATTCTGGCTAAAAACTAATTATTTGATGGATTTTTAAGCAATAAGCATTAATTACCTCACTGTAGCATAACTTTCTGTTTGTCAATTTTAATCATTACGAATGTTGTACAATATTTATTTTCTCAAATAAAGTTTTCTATAAGTTTAGTATGTTTCTCCTACGCTGCAGATGTTTTAATATTTATGCCAACCCATCCTCAGATCAAGTCCATTCCATACAGAGGTCGACCCCACAGACGCATTCATAAATTTTAACTATTAATTTGAAACAGGAATTTTCTCGAATATAAATTAATGTTATTATATTTTTCGGTCATGAACAGGGGGTTTGGACGGTGCATGGAATAGACTTTGGCCTTTGTTTATGAGGACGGGCTGGTTTATGAAATAAATCCCAATTACCTATATGTCTTATTCCTTATTTGTATAATAATCCGTTCTAATCATAATATGGATCGTTTTCCCTATGACAACTTCCCAATGAACTAGTTGATTTATCTGTTCATCTGAATGTGTTGCTTAAGGATTAAGCAACATTAACTCATTAAGATTAAATATTAGAGTGAAGTCGACAAGACGGCATCTGTGAAGAGTACAATATCAATGGAAACCAGGAAAGATTATTTTAGAAGATCAATGAATAGGATGATCACTACAGCCTACTAGAAGTTATCTACTTGAACAATATGACATGTAAGAATCATGACGTCATAGGACACACTAACATGTTAGAACAGAATAGAATGTTTGTTCAATGGTAAACAAGCTCTAAGACACACCCTCTTTGTCCTAGATTCTTTATAAACTACTTTATAACTGGCAATTGTCAGCTGCCAGAAAACAAGTCAAGTTTTCCACTGAAGTCTGCCGTGAAATCATCCCGCTCCACTGCCGAGCTGGATGATTTCACGGAGCACAACAAATTGTGTAGTTAATTACTTAGCGAATGACACAGCTAAGTACTATGTGTACTGTGTATTAAGTACGATTGTATTTGTCGACATCACAAGAGCCTTCGACAAAGCTTGCATGTATGGGGGTCAAAGAAAGACTTATGAAATGGATTGAAGACTGCCTAAGAGGAAAGCCAAGGTCTTCCTCAACGGAGCAGTTTCAAGAACAATGAGTATGGAACTCTGGACACCTTCAACTTCCTCCCCCCCCCCCCAAGGAGAAGACTTAAGCCCACACTATTCTTATGAACGCCATTACAAATATTAAATTTCCGAAAAGAACACAACAAGTGGGGTATGCAGATAATGTTCTAATACAAGCCTCAACCTTGGGAAAAATTAAACAGTCTATTGAACTCCTTGGAAGGAAATGTGTTGAGCTCTATTACACTCTTTCCACAAACATGACAAAAGCATACTCTCATCACAAGAGGGCAGAAAATGAAGAACTACAAATTTATGGTGTAACACTTGAGTGGGTTAAGTACTAGCAGTACCTTGTCGTCACTGTCGGCTCTAACAAGGGGAAGAAAGAGAACATTAACCAACTCATAGGACAACCCTTTCTCGCACTTGCATACAGTCAATATTGGCTTATTAAATAAGTGCATATGTGATATACTAATGGATTGTGAATATTTTAGTTTACCTTGAAAAGCTTCATAGAAAACACCGACCTCACCTTAGTATGTTAAGATAAGAATCTTATTGCTTCATATTTACAATTATTACTTAACCTATCAACAGTATAGGTTAAGTAATAATTGTAATTAAGAAGAAATAAGATGCTTATCTTAACATTCTTAGGAGGTTAGGTGAGGTAGGTGTTTTCTATGAAGCTTTTCAAGGTAAACTAAAATATTCACAATCAATTAGTATGTCACATGTATGCACTTATTAAATAAGCCAATACTGACAGTAAGCAAGTCCGAGAAAGGGTTGCATAGGAACATGCAAAAGTCGACTCAGGGCACTTAAAGCTATGGCCTGGAATAGGCATGAGGCTCTATTGCCGTGCTTAAAATGATTTACACAGCCTATGTGCGCTCCGGCATAAACTATGCCTTACCAGTTTAATGCACCTACTCCCAACGCGATATAAAAAGGCTCGAAAGCATTGAAAATGAAGCCCAGGCAATCATTCTTGAAGTTCCAAGAACTGCCTAAACATCTAATCTACGGGAGGAGTTGTCCCTCCCCAGTGTTAAAAGCAGAATGCTAAGCTTGCAATTAAGATAGCCAGAGACCCCCATTACAATGACATTGTCGAGAATAAATTGAGTTCTGTACTACTCACAGGAGGAACCAGGAAAAGCAAACAATGGCAACTCCAGTCAGTCTGCATTCTGGAAGAACACACACGCCCGTGAGCAAGAAGAGCAAGCCCGTGAGCTCCTGCCTGTAGCCAGCAGATATGCTGGCTGCTGAAGGTGGCCACATTGAATACATAATACCCAAGATTTCTACAAATTAGAGGTATTATCAGGCATAATTGTGCGCTGGTACAATGCAATTGCAGCTGGCAATCCCTCTGGAGGAAGAGGAGGTGGCCTCGGGAGAGAATCATTAATACCAAAAATTAGTCTTGTATACAAATATCCATGGAGATTCGGGATGGAAACAATAGTTGAGCAGCGGAGTGGCAGAATTTGTGGTGAGAGAACACTGCCTTGACCTGCTGGATCGTGATCCAGCTTGTACTCCTCTTGACGTACCAGAAAATATTCTGAGGAAACAACTCCAAGCTTGTACTAAAGAGGCACCCTTCTTGAGCCCGGATGGGCACATGTATAAGCAAGTAGATGGGGTCGCCATGGGTTTCCCCTAGGTGTCCTGTTTGCAAACTTCTACATGGGTACCATCGAGCAAAAAGTCTTAGTCGACATGAACTTGAAACCGGCCATATACTGCAGGTATGTTGACGACATTTTTACACAGGTACCTGATGTCAGAAATCTGCAGGAGCTGAAGGAGGAATTTGAGCAGAGTTCCGTGCTGCGTTTCACTTACGAGATGGAAAAGGATGGGAAGCTGCCCTTTCTAGATGTAACAGTCATGGAAAAGAGCGGAGGTTTCCACACTTCAGTCTACACTAAGGAAACGAACATAGGAATGTGCCTAAATGCCAACAGCGACTGCCCAGACAGGTACAAGAGGAGTGTTGTTAACGCATATGTCGACCGTGCTCTCAGCCACAGCTCAGAATGGAAGCAAGTCGACGAAGAACTCTGTAGGGTAAGACAGGTCCTAGTCAACAACAGCTTCTCCAATGGTTTCGTCGAAGACATCATAAGAAGGAAAGTGAAACGCCATGCAACCTCTGAAGAGACAACTAACACAACACCTATACCCCCTATTAGACTATTTTACAGGAACTTCTTTTCCACAGCTCATAAAACGGAGGAAAGAGTCCTGAAAGATATTGTTAATAGAAGCGTTATCCCTACAGACAAAAATCAGAGGATACAACTGACGATTTACTATAAAACCAGAAAAACGGCCAGCCTACTCATGAGAAACTCTCCAGACACAAAGCAGAATGCTTTAAAAGAGACCAACGTCGTCTATGCCTTCAAATGCCCACTTGGGGACTGTAAGCTCCAAAAAAAACAGTATATAGGCAAGACAACAACATCTCTTTCTAGGCGTTTAACGATGCATAAGCAACAGGGCTCCATTAAGGAACATATAATCTCTTCCCACAACCAAACCATCGCCAGAGAAATCCTAGTAAACAACACAGAAATCACTGATAGATACAGCGATAGCAGACGGCTTGACGTTTGCGAGGCACTGCACATTAAGAAGTCAACACCAGCAATCAACAGCCAATTAATGCACAACTATATTCTACCCACCTCAAGACTCCGCTCCAATATAGGAGCATCAAGAAATATGGACCAATAGGCTTTCTACAATCACTTCCATTTCAATGCCCATTGTTTCGTGTTCTGTCTTGTGTTGATGAAATTAATACCCTATTAAATACCACCTCACCCCATCCACCTCACTCAAATGTAGATATAAACAAATCGGAGATATGTAAGTTCTATTCAGTTGTGTATGTGTAAAGTCTTTGAAAATGTAATAAGTTTTACGAAACGCGCTCGTGTCGCGTCAGACTAGAAATAAAAATGAATTTTGGAGAATTGATTTTTGAATTTCCTCCAACAGTGAAAAGAAATGTACGAAAGATTGAGAAAATTCGTGTTAGAATTATTAATCTTACTTTTTCGGTCATATTTAATAATATATGTCTACAGGAAAGACTGCTACCAAAATATACTAATATTAATGCGCACGACCCAGCAGCAAGCAATCAAGCCTTCACGATAAAATATCGCCAGGATCTGATTCGTGATCAGATATACAAGGCAGAGAATGAAATCAAAGACAACAAAACGCAACTACTTCATGCTACAAACGAGTGGAGAAATAGCAACATCGACCATAGTATCCGTACCCGCATTGAACAACACCTCGACATCCTCACAGACCAACATCACCTCAGCACTGAAACAAGGATTATCAAGAAACTAACAACATTATATGGAGGACCTATGGCAATTCCACGACCAAGAGATGGCTTCCTGAACCTTGCAGGAATTAACCTCACTGAGGACCAAGTCACTCTCCTAAATCTGGGCATAAACTGTCATGTTATGTCCAGACCGAGTGAAATGGCCAGGAAAGTAGAGTAGGAAATTCTATTGGACGACATATTCGACCTCGAGACACAAAAGGTCACTACCAAAGATACCTTACAAGCAGAACTTATTGCAGAAGGAGGAAAGAATCGAGGCAACTACAGAAGCACCATACTGTCCCCCGAACTTAAAGCGGCAGCTAAAAGCCTTCGTGAGAACAAGGAGACAGTTGTTAGGAGAGGTGACAAGTCGCCAATATATGTCATTCTTAAAAAAGACGAATATCTGGCGAAAATGAACATCATACTCTCTGACCAAACTAAGTTCCAAAGGGTAACGAAGGACACTACAGCCGAATTAAAAGCAAAGGTCAACAAACTGATCGAAACTGTGAACGCCAAGAAATCCGGACTCCACCTGCCAAAGATCATTGGGGAATATAAACCTGGATATGCGTATGGAAATGTCAAGACGCACAAGCCTGGAAACCCACTTCGGCCAATCATTAGCCAGATACCCACACCCACGTACAGACTGGCGAAGCGACTCAACGGCCTGCTGACTCCTTATGTTCCTTGCGCCTTCAGCCTGAAGTCTCCAAAGGAATTTGTGGACTTACTGCGGGGCACACGGGCCACAGGGATAAGAGCCTCGTTGGACGTAGAATCGCTGTCGGAATGATAGCCGACAGAGTGTATCGTGATCCAGCCTGTACTCCTCTTGACATGCCAGAAAGTATTCTGAGGAAACTACTCCAAGCTTGTACTAAAGAGGCACCCTTCTTGAGCCTGGAGGGGCACATGTATAAGCAAGTAGATGGGGTCGCCATGGGTTCTCCCCTAGGTGTCCTGTTTGCAAACTTCTACATGGGTACCATCGAGCAAAAAGTCTTAGTCGACATGAACTTGAAACCGGCCATATACTGCAGGTATGTTGACGACATTTTTACACAGGTACCTGATGTCAGACATCTGCAGGAGCTGAAGGAGGCATTTGAGCAGAGTTCCGTGCTGCGTTTCACTTACGAGACGGAAAAGGATGGGAAGCTGCCTTTTCTAGATGTAACAGTCATGGAAAAGGGCGGAGGTTTCCACACTGCAGTCTACACTAAGGAAACAAACATAGGAATGTGCCTAAATGCCAACAGCGACTGCCCTGACAGGTACAAGAGGAGTGTTGTTAACGCATACGTCGACCGTGCTCTCAGCCACAGCTCAGAATGGAAGCAAGTCGACGAAGAACTCTGTAGGGTAAGGCAGGTCCTAGTCAATAACGGCTTCTCCAATGGTTTCATCGAAGACATCATAAGAAGGAAAGTGAAAAGCCATGCAACCTCTGAAGAGACAACTAACACAACACCTATACCCCCTATTAGACTATTTTACAGGAACTTCTTTTCCACAGCTCATAAAACGGAGGAAAGGGTCCTGAAAGATATTGTTAATAGAAACGTTATCCCTACAGACAAAAATCAGAGGATACAACTGACGATTTACTATAAAACCAGAAAAACGGCCAGCCTACTCATGAGAAACTCTCCAGACACAAAACAGAACGCTTTAAAAGAGACTAACGTCGTCTATGCCTTCAAATGCCCACTTGGGGACTGTAAGCTCCAAAAAACCCAGTATATAGGCAAGACAACAACATCTCTTTCTAGGCGTTTAACGATGCATAAGCAACAGGGCTCCATTAAGGAACATATAATCTCTTCCCATAACCAAACCATCGCCAGAGAAATCCTAGTAAACAACACAGAAATCATCGATAGATACAGCGATAGCAGGCGGCTTGACGTTTGCGAGGCACTACACATCAAGAAGTCAACACCAGCAATCAACAGCCAATTATTGCACAACTATATTCTACCCACCTCAAGACTCCGCTCCAATATAGAAGCATCAAGAAATATGGACCAATAGGCTTTCTACAAACACTTCTATTCAATACCCATTGTTTCTGTTCTGTCTTGTGTTGATACTTTTATTACCCTATTAATATCCCCTCTTGTTCTGTCTTGTGTTAATGCCACATCACCCCTCCCACCTCACTCAAATGTAGATATAAAATCAGAGATACGTAAGTTCTAATCAGTTGTGTATTTGTGAAGTCTTTGAAAATGTAATAAGTTTTACGAAACGCGCCCGTGTCGCGTCAGACTAGAAATAAAAATGAATTTTGGAGAAGTGATTTTTGATTTACCTCCAACAGTGAAGCGTAATGTACGAAAGATTGAGAAAATTCGTGTTAGAATTATTAATCTTACTTTTTCGGTCATATTTAATAATATATATATATATATATATATTAGTATATTTTGGTAGCAGTCTTTCCTGTAGACATATATTATTAAATATGACCGAAAAAGTAAGATTAATAATTCTAACACGAATTTTCTCAGTCTTTCGTACATTACGCTTCACTGTTGGAGGTAAATCAAAAATCACTTCTCCAAAATTCATTTTTATTTCTAGTCTGACGCGACACGGGCGCGTTTCGTAAAACTTATTACATTTTCAAAGACTTCACAAATACACAACTGATTAGAACTTGCGTTTCCCTCATTTTATATCTACATATGAGTGAGGTGGGAAGGGTGATGTGGCATTACATTTGAGTGAGGCGGGAAGGATGATGTGGCATTAACACAAGACAGAACACTAGAGGATATTAATAGGGTATTAAAAGTATCAACACAAGACAGAACAGAAACAATGGGTATTGAATAGAAGTGTTTGTAGAAAGCCTATTGGTCCATATTTCTTGATGCTTCTATATTGGAGCGGAGTCTTGAGGTGGGTAGAATATAGTTGTGCAATAATTGGCTGTTGATTGCTGGTGTTGACTTCTTGATGTGTAGTGCCTCGCAAACGTCAAGCCGCCTGCTATCGCTGTATCTATCGATGATTTCTGTGTTGTTTACTAGGATTTCTCTGGCGATGGTTTGGTTATGGGAAGAGATTATATGTTCCTTAATGGAGCCCTGTTGTTTATGCATCGTTAAACGCCTAGAAAGAGATGTTGTTGTCTTGCCTATATACTGGGTTTTTTGGAGCTTACAGTCCCCAAGTGGGCATTTGAAGGCATAGACGACGTTAGTTTCTTTTAAAGCGTTCTGTTTCGTGTCTGGAGAGTTTCTCATGAGTAGGCTGGCCGTTTTTCTGGTTTTATAGTAAATCGTCAGTTGTATCCTCTGATTTTTGTCTGTAGGGATAACGTTTCTATTAACAATATCTTTCAGGACCCTTTCCTCTGTTTTATGAGCTGTGGAAAAGAAGTTCCTGTAAAATAGTCTAATAGGGGGTATAGGTGTTGTGTTAGTTGTCTCTTCGGAGGTTGCATGGCTTTTCACTTTCCTTCTTATGATGTCTTCGATGAAACCATTGGAGAAGCCATTATTGACTAGGACCTGCCTTACCCTACAGAGTTCTTCGTCGACTTGCTTCCATTCTGAGCTGTGGCTGAGAGCACGGTCGACGTATGCGTTAACAACACTCCTCTTGTACCTGTCAGGGCAGTCGCTGTTGGCATTTAGGCACATTCCTATGTTTGTTTCCTTTGTGTAGACTGCAGTGTGGAAACCTCCGCCCTTTTCCATGACTGTTACATCTAGAAAAGGCAGCTTCCCATCCTTTTCCGTCTCGTAAGTGAAACGCAGCACGGAACTCTGCTCAAATGCCTCCTTCAGCTCCTGCAGATGTCTGACATCAGGTACCTGTGTAAAAATGTCGTCAACATACCTGCAGTATATGGCCGGTTTCAAGTTCATGTCGACTAAGACTTTTTGCTCGATGGTACCCATGTAGAAGTTTGCAAACAGGACACCTAGGGGAGAACCCATGGCGACCCCATCTACTTGCTTATACATGTGCCCATCCGGGCTCAAGAAGGGTGCCTCTTTAGTACAAGCTTGGAGTAGTTTCCTCAGAATACTTTCTGGCATGTCAAGAGGAGTACAGGCTGGATCACGATACACTCTGTCGGCTATCATTCCGATTGTCTCGTCCACAGGTACGTTGGTAAACAGCGATTCCACGTCCAACGAGGCTCTTATCCCTGTGGCCCGTGCGCCCCGCAGTAAGTCCACAAATTCCTTTGGAGAATTTGAAGAAGGCTGAAGGCGCAAGGAACATAAGGAGTCAGCAGGCCGTTGAGTCGCTTCGCCAATCTGTACGTGGGTGTGGGTATCTGGCTAATGATTGGCCGAAGTGGGTTTCCAGGCTTGTGCGTCTTGACATTTCCATACGCATATCCAGGTTTATATTCCCCAATGATCTTTGGCAGGTGGAGTCCGGATTTCTTGGCGTTCACAGTTTCGATCAGTTTGTTGACCTTTGCTTTTAATTCGGCTGTAGTGTCCTTCGTTACCCTTTGGAACTTAGTTTGGTCAGAGAGTATGATGTTCATTTTCGCCAGATATTCGTCTTTTTTAAGAATGACATATATTGGCGACTTGTCACCTCTCCTGACAACTATCTCCTTGTTCTCACGAAGGCTTTTAGCTGCCGCTCTAAGCTCGGGGGACAGTATGGTGCTTCTGTAGTTGCCTCGATTCTTTCCTCCTTCTGCAATAAGTTCTGCTTGTAAGGTATCTTTGGTAGTGACCTTCTTTTGTGTCTCGAGGTCGAATATGTCGTCCAACAGAATTTCCAACTCTACTTTCCGGGCCATTTCACTCGGTCT